>NW_025804511.1:0-44655 GCF_014805685.1 Silurus meridionalis | reverse complement strand
CATTTATACAACAAACCAAATAGTTACAAGTTCACACACAGCCCAGTTTATAGAAACCGTCTATTCCTCATGTAGTAAAACCAAGAATTAAATACACAAGATCCAGAAATAATCTTATTGCAGTTAAAACTGAAAATGACAGATAAGCAAACACCAAAAAGTTCTAAAGTTGTTTTTTTAAACATTAGATCAAAACAATCCCAGGTTCCTTTTCAGTACAGTAGCTAAATTAACTACAAATCAGGATCTGAAAATGTGTTCCATCACAGTTTAGTAGTGAGGATTTTATGAATTTCTTCACTGAAAAAATGTATAACATTAGAAAAACAATTGTGGCGGTCCAACCTCTGACAGCATCTCCTGACACAATCTCACCTACAACCCACAACTACACTGTTTTACATGTACAGGACAGGAAGAGCTGTATAATGTTATTACCAAAGCTAAATCTACAACATGTCAGTTAGATCCCATTCCTACTGATCTATTGAAGGAAGTGTTACATACAGCTGGTGAGCCTCTTCTCAATATTATTAACTCCTCACTATCTTTAGGTCACGTCCTTAAATCTCTCAAGTTAGCAGTTATTAAGCCCCTCATTAAGAAACCTCATTTGGATCCAAACACGCTATCGAATTACAGACCCATTTCAAATCTCCCATTTATGTCTAAGATACATTTGACTAAAAAGTTTTTGTCTTTATGCTCAACTAAAGTGAAATAATGAGCATACTTCCACTTTGAGAAACTCGTGTTTTGTTGTTTAAGAAATGAATTCTGACTGTTTATAGTTCTGTGTTTTTGTTGTTCTGTTTTTTTTCTCTACAACAAATATCATATTTATATGTATTGATGTGCTTGTTCTAATCCTGCATGTTATCGGTTCTGTACCAACAGCACGGTCACAGGGGGTGCGCCACATGATCAGATTTCAAAAACATGTGAATGTTTATTCTCTATTTTACATTTACACCATTTAGCAGAAGCCCCTCATCCAGAGATACTTTATTATCTCATTAATACACCTAAACAGGTGAGGGTTAAGGGCCTTGCTCAGGGGCCCAGCTGTGTCAGCTTCGTGCTGCTGGAATTTGAACCAGTAACCTTCTGGAAGTCAAATGTCCAACATCTTAACCACTAAACTTCTACTTCCCCTCAATCAACATGTGGGAAAGGAGTCTTCAGTGTCAGTGGGTTTTATAACAGGTAACGGTAAAGATGTCATTTTACGTGAATATGACGTATCACAAGACCATGGAGACCGAGACGTGTCCTGAGAGTCACATAGAATATACATTTACATGGCAGAGGTAGAGCTGCATCTTCCTGGAGACACAAAAGGAAAAGAACGTCTGTTTTTTTTCTCCTGAAAGGACTCTCCTGGTGTTTAATTTTTAATTAAATTAGTGAAAGAGTGTGCACGTCTGTTTAATCTGTTAAAGGTGAAGGCCTCAGGACTCACAAATCTTCCTCCTGACTGCAGCACAAGTGTGTGTGTGTGTGTGTGTGTGTGTGTATGTGTGTGTGTGTGTGTGTGTGTGTGTGTGTGTGTGTGTGTGTTTGTGTGAATTTTCTATCTATCTATCTATCTAAGTGGTGTGAAAAAGTGTTTGCCCCTTCTTCTTCTTCTTCTTCTTCTTTCGGCTGCTCCCATTAGGGGTCGCCACAGCGGATCATCCGTCTCCATACCACCCTGTCCTCTACATCTGCCTCTTTTACACCAACTACCTGCATGTCTTCCCTCACCACATCCATGAACCTCCTTCTTGGCCTTCCTCTTTCCTCCTACCTGGTGGCTCCATCCTCAGCATTCTTCTACCAATATAATTTATGTCCCTCCTCTGCACATGTCCAAACCATCTCAATCTCGCCTCCTCACCTTGTCACCAAAACATCCTACATGCGCTGTCCCTCTAATAAACTCATTTCTAATCTTATCCATCCTCGTCACTCCCAACGAAAACCTCAACATCTTCAGCTCTGCTACCTCCAGCTCCACCTCCTGTCTTTTACTCAATGCCACTGTCTCTAATCCATACAACATCGCAGGTCTCACCACAGTCCTATAAACTTTCCCTTTCATTTTGCAGATACCCTACTATCACAAATCACTCCTGTCACTCTTCTCCACCCACTCCACCCTGCCTGCACTCTTTTCTTCACTTCTCTAACACACTCTCCATTACTTTGCACTGTTGACCCCAGGTACCTGAATTCCTCCACCTTCTGAAGCTCTTCTCCCTGCAACCACACCACTCCACTGCCTCCCTCTCATTCACACACATGTATTCTGTCTTACTCCTACTGAGTTTCATTCCCTTCTCTCCAGCGCATATCTCCACCTCTCCAGGCTCTTCTCAACCTGCTCCCTACTCTCACAACAAATCACAATATCATCCGCAAACATCATAGTCCAGGAGACTCCTGTCTGACCTCGTCCGTCAACCTGTCCATCACCACTGCAAACAGGAAAGGGCTCAGGGCCGATCCTTGATGCAGTCCAACCTTCACCCTAAACCAGTCTGTCGTACCTACTGCACACTTCACTGCTGTCACACTGTCCTCATACATGTCCTGCACCACCCTCACATACTTCTCTGACACACCTGACTTCCTCATACAATACCACAACTCCTCTCTTGGCACTCTGTCGTAGGCTTTCTCTAAATCCACAAATACACAATGCAATTCCTTCTGTCCTTCTCTATACTTCTCCATCAACATTCTCAAAGCAAATAAGGCATCTGTGGTGCTCTTCCTCGGCATGAAACCATACTGTTGCTCACAGATGGTCACCTCTTCTCTCAACCTGGCTTCCACTATTCTTTCCCATAACTTCATGGTGTGACTGATCAACTTAATTCCCTGTAGTTACTGCAGGTCTGCACATCTCCTTTATGCTTAAAGATCGGTACCAGCACACTCCTTCTCCATTCCTCAGGCATCTTCTCACCTTCCAAAATCCTGTTAAACAATCTGGTCAAAACCCACTGCCATCTCTCCTAAACATCTCCACGCTTCTACCGTGTCATCTGGTCCAACCGACTTTCCACTCTTCATCCTCTTAATCGCTGCTCTCACTTCCTCCTTACTAATCCTATCTACATCCTGCTTCACCAACTCCACATCATCCAACCTTCTCTCTCTGATTTTCCTCATTCATCAGCTGCTCAAAATACTCCCTCCACCTTCTCAACACACTCTCCTCACTAGTCAACACATTTCCTCTCCATCCTTTACTGCTCTAACTTGCAGTACATCCTTTCCAGCTCGGTCCCTCTGCCTGGCCAATCTGTATAAATCCTTTTCTCCTTCCTTAGTGTCCAACCTCTCATACAGCTCCTCATATGCCTTTTCCTTGGCTTTCGCCACATCCTCTTAACCTGCTGCCGCATCTCCTTGTACTCCTGCCTACTTTTCTCATCACTCTGTCTATCCCACTTCTGTTTTGCCAACCTCTTTCTCCTTATGCTCTCCTGCACTTCCTCATTCCACCACCACGTCTCCTTGTCTTCCTTTCTATTTCCAGATGTCACACCAAGTACTTTTCTAGCTGCCTCCTCATCACTCCTGCAGTAGTTGCCCAATCATCCAACACCTCCTTAACACCACTGAGCCTCTCTCTGACCTCTTCCCTGAACCTCACACTACACTCTTCCTCCTTCAGTTTCCACCATCTTATTCTTCTTTCAGTCCTCACTCTCCTCCTCTTCTTCTTCGCCTCCAAAACCATCCTACAGACCACCATCCGATGCTGTCTAGCTACACTGTCCCCTGCCAACACCTTACAGTCTCCAATCTCCTTCAGGTTGCATCTCCTGCATAGCACATAGTCCACCTGTGTGCACCTTCCTCCACTCTTATACGTCACCCTATGATCCTCCTTCTTCTTAAAATAAGTGTTCACCACTGCCATTTCCATCCTTTTAGCAAAATCTACCACCATCTGCCCTTCCACATTCCTCTCCTTAAAACCATACCTACCCATCACCTCCTCATCACCTCTGTTCCTTCACCTACATGCCCATTAAAATCTGCCCCAATCACCAACCGTTCTTTCCTAGGTACACCATCTACCACTTCATCTAATTCACTCCAGAATCTTTCCTTCTCCTCCATCTCACAGCCAACTTGTGGAGCATAGGCACTGATGACATTTATCATCATCCCTTCAACTTCCACCTTCACGATCATCACCCTATCAGAAACTTTCTTCACCTCCACTACACTCTTACTGTACTCTTCCTTCAGAATCACCCCTACACCATTTCTCTTTCCATCCACACCATGATAAAACAGTTTAAATCCACCTCCAATGTTCCTGGCCTTACTCCCTTTCCACTTGGTCTCCTGAACACACAGCATATCTACCTTTCTCCTCTCCATCATATCAGCTATCTCTCCCTTTCCCCGTCATAGTACCAACATTTAAAGTACCAACCCTAACCTCCACTCTCCTACACTGCTCCTTTCCCTGCCGTCTCTGTAGACGTCTTCCTCCTCTCCTTCTCCTCCTTCGGCCAACAGTAGCCCAATTTCCCACACCATACCACACTTTACACACTTTACACCACACCATACCGCACACGGACACTTTACACCACACCATACCGCACATGGACACTTATAGACATTTTATACCACACCATACCACACTTTACACACTTTACACCACACCATACCGCACATGGACACTTATAGACATTTTATACCACCATACCACACACGGACACTTTACACCACACCATACCGCATGGACACTTATAGACATTTTATACCACACCATACCACACACAGACACTTTACACCACACCATACCGCACATGGACACTTATAGACATTTTATACCACACCATACCACACTTTACACACTTTACACACACCATACCGCACCACGGACACTTATAGACATTTTATACCACACCATACCACACACGGACACTTTACACCACACCATACCGCATGGACACTTATAGACCTTTTATACCACCATACCACACTTTACACACTTTACACCACACCATACCGCACGGACACTTTACACCACACCATACCGCACACAGACACTTATAGGCATTTTATACTACACCATACCGCACGGACACTTTACACCACACCATACCGCACACGGACACTTTACACCACACAATACCGCACATGGACACTTATAGACATTTTATACCACACCATACCACACACGGACACTTTACACCACACCATACCGCATATGGACACTTATAGACATTTTACACCACACCATACCGCACATGGACACTTTACACCACACCATACACACGGACACTTATAGACATTTTATACCACACCATACCGCACACGGACACTTTACACCACACCATACCGCACACGGACACTTATAGACATTTTATACCACACCATACCACACACGGACACTTTACACCACACCATACCGCATACGGACACTTATAGACATTTTATACCACACCATACCGCACACGGACACTTATAGACATTTTACACACACCATACCGCACACGGACACTTTACACCACACCATTCCGCACACGGACACTTATAGACATTTTACACCACACCATACCGCATACGGACACTTTACACACACACCATACCGCACACGGACACTTATAGACATTTTACACCACACCATACCGCACACGGACACTTTACACCACCATACCGCACACGGACACTTATAGACATTTTACACCACACCATACCGCACCACGGACACTTATAGACATTTTATACCACACCATACCACACACGGACACTTTACACCACACCATACCGCACATGGACACTTATAGACCTTTTATACCACCATACCACACTTTACACACTTTACACCACACCATACCGCACGGACACTTTACACCACACCATACCGCACACAGACACTTATAGGCATTTTATACTACACCATACCGCACACGGACACTTTACACCACACCATACCGCACACGGACACTTTACACCACACAATACCGCACATGGACACTTATAGACATTTTATACCACACCATACCACACACGGACACTTTACACCACACCATACCGCACATGGACACTTATAGACATTTTACACCACACCATACCGCACATGGACACTTTACACCACACCATACCGCACGGACACTTATAGACATTTTATACCACACCATACCGCATGGACACTTTACACCACACCATACACACGGACACTTATAGACATTTTATACCACACCATACCACACACGGACACTTTACACCACACCATACCGCACGGACACTTATAGACATTTTATACACACCATACCGCACACGGACACTTATAGACATTTTACACCACACCATACCGCACACGGACACTTTACACCACACCATTCCGCACACGGACACTTATAGACATTTTACACCACACCATACCGCACGGACACTTTACCACACCATACCGCACACGGACACTTATAGACATTTTACACCACACCATACCGCACGGACACTTTACACCACACCATACCGCACGGACACTTATAGACATTTTACACCACACCATACCGCACACGGACACTTATAGACATTTTATACCACACCATTCCGCACATGGACACTTTACACCACACCATACCGCACGGACACTTATAGACATTTTATACCACACCATACGCACACGGACACTTATAGACATTTTACACCACACCATACCGCACAGACACTTTATGGACATTTCACACCACACCATACGGCACACGGACACTTATAGACATTTTACACCACACCATACCGCACACGGACACTTTACACCACACCATTCCGCACATGGACACTTATAGACATTTTACACCACACCATACCGCACACGGACACTTTATGGACATTTCACACCATACCGCACATGGACACTTTATGGACATTTCACACCACACCATACCACACACAGACACTTTATGGACATTTCACACCACACCATACCGCACACAGACACTTTATGGACATTTTACACCACACCATACCGCACATGGACACTTTATGGACATTTCACACCACACCATACCGCACATGGACACTTTATGGACATTTCACACCACACCATACCACACACAGACACTTTATGGACATTTTACACCACCATACCGCACACAGACACTTTATGGACATTTTACACCACACCATTCCGCACATGGACACTTTATGGACATTTCACACCATACCGCACATGGACACTTTATGGACATTTCACCACACCATACCACACACAGACACTTTATGGACATTTCACACCACACCATACCGCACACAGACACTTAATGGACATTTTACACCACACCATACCGCACACAGACACTTAATGGACATTTTACACCACACCATACCGCACACAGACACTTTATGGACATTTTACACCACACCATACCACACACAGACACTTTATGGACAATCTAAACCACCTTAAATCGTTTATTGTTTACTGTTGTTTACTGTTTCACTGTTTACTGCCATAAGCATTTTTTGTATATTCATCTTTTTCTCTCATATATTTATAAATATATACTGTATCTATCTCTTTTATCATATATTCTAATATTACATTTTATATAGTTTTTTATACTTTATTTATCAGTCTTCTTTTTCTCCCCATCCTATTCCCTCATGCCAGACCGTCATAATAAGCATTTAACTGCATGTCGTACCCTGTATGTATGTGTATGTGACAAATAAAATTTGATTTGATTTGATTTGAGAGCACCAAGATGAAAACCGCTGCTGAGCAAAAAGAACATTAAGGCTTGTCTCAGTTTTGCCAGAAAACATCTTGATGATCCCCAAGACTTTTGGGAAAATACTCTGTAGACTGACTAGACAAAAGTTGAACTTTTTGGAAGGTGTGTGTCCCATTACGTCTGGTGTAAATGTAACACCGCATTTCAGAAAAAGAGCATTTATCACAGCAAGACTTGCTGTGATAAATGGAATCATGAATTCTGCTGTTTATCAAAAGAATCCTGAAAGAGAATACCCGACCATCTGTTCCTGACCTCAAGCTGAAGCGGTTCTGCAGCAGGACAATGATCCAAAACACCCCAGCAAGTCCACCTCTAAATGGCTGAAGGAAAACTAAATGAAGACTTTGGAGTGGCCTAAAAAAATAAATAAAAATAAAGATGTGTTTAAATAATTGTTTAAAAAATGTCTACTATTTTCCTGTTTATAAAATAAAATAAAGTATTGAATAGTCTTATCTTCATAATAATCTTAAATATAATCAAACAGGTACATTTTATAACCAAACTTGAAGAATGAAATGAAATGAAAGTAAAAGAATAACACAGACTTGTCGAGAAAAATATTTTAATCAACCATATCTAGCGTGTGTTATAATCAAACTAATATTATCAAACTAAATTAACCTAATTAACTTAATAAAGCAATATAGAACTTATTAGATATAATAGAAGTAGTCTGACAAAACCTATTTGATCTATATGTTAATCAAACGTTTAGTTACATCAAGTATTAATAATAATAATAGGGTATTTACATGTGTGAGTAGGATAGAATCTGACTGAATGTTATGAGTGTATAGAATAGGCAAAGAAGGACAGGAAACAAACTTGAGGGAGATTAAGCATCTTTATTGAAATAGCAAGGCATACAGGCTTCAGCAGCTGCAGGAGACATGTAGGAGTAGCTAGGCCCAAGGCCGGGTGAAGACACAGAAGCATGGGCAGGAGACATGAAAGAGCGGCTTGGCCCGAAGCCAGGTGAAGGCACAGGAGCACGGTGACTTGGCAAAGCAACAGGCCAGTGGGAAGGATAGGGAGAAAACTGTGGTGTAGTGTCAGGAAGTAGGAGCATCCGTGACGGCTGTTGAGCTCAGGAGAAGTCTGTGTGCTCTTGTCACGTAGAAGTGCTCTGCACAATGCGAGGAGGCAGGAAGGCATCCTCAGGGACACTTGGGCTGGAAAGATGTTCAAGAAAATGAGTAAGCTCAGCGGCAAGTAAGGAGAGCTGAAACTGGCGAAATTGTCGGCGAAGAATGCCCAACTGAGTCGTTCTGGGAGGCAAACGTGGTGGAGCTGAGCAAAAGAGACCAACAGAGATAAGATATTAGACAGGGTCAAATCACGGTGACGACGGGCATAAGCAAAAGATAACACTCATGCAAGAAAAAGATTCTACACACAGTGTAACATTCAGTTCAGAATGCACAATTAAAATATAACCTAGGCGCATACAACTATTTATTAAAAGTATTATTATCAAGCACAGTATACAAACAATGCTATAACTCAATTAAATGAAAGTAGAATAGCAAAACAGCATTATAAAAGAATAAAGCATAACACTTACCCATTGCAAATGCAGGAGGACAAAATAGGCCGCAAAAGGTTGTTCACACTTGAGAGACTGAAGAACGTATGGTTGAATCCAGAGAGAAATAAGGGCTTTATACTCACTCATATTTTTTATGTATAAAATTATGGGCGAATATAAGGGAAATTGGAAAAACAGGAACTCCAAATATGGTGTTATTTGGAAGAATGAACACCAAGGCCAAAGATAAGGGGAATTGACAAGGATAGGCAAGATCCGAGACATAAGGGGACTTGGCAGAAGAAGGCAGACATAAGGAATTGACAAGGATAGGCAAAGGGGACAAGGAACGGCAAGAAGGCAGACATAAGGGAATTTTCAAGGCCAAAGAATTTGAAAAAATAGAAAAGACACGGTGGCTACAGGGTATAAATACAAGCGCGAAACGAACAGTCAGTGTACTTCCTCACTATGGCGTGCTCTATCATTTGTTGATGTGCTGTTCATTTTGATGTGAAGTACCCACCTTCTACTGAGCTCTTTGGAACGTGCATGGAAATAAAGAAGTTTTGCTTTTACTCATCCAGGACTGAGGATCCTTCATTGGCGGTTTGTGTCTATTATATTTGTGTTTTTTCTAGAATTGGCTGGGCATTATTGGGAATCCTCTGAGCAAAGAAATCCACTCGATGTGTCGCCTCAGAGACGGGCTCTGAGTTCCGACATATTTATTGGCGCCCAACGTGGGGCCCTGAAGGTCAGCACAAAGGTCGAAAACCTGAACAGGGGACCGAGCATCCTGTGGGCTACAGCCGCTGGAAACAAAAATTCAGAGAAAAAAGGTAAGCAGACACCTGTTATACTCAAAGTCTGTGATTAGTAACTGTATGCCTATGAGGTTGTCGGCCCCGGGGAGGGTATAGACTACTGGCCTAGGGTCAAAGAACTATTGGGTGGAAAATTAGTGTTGGATGAGTATAAGCAAAAGTAAAGACATAAGTTGTGAGGTGGAGAGTCACTGCGTATAGAGACGCAGGGTGGGACCCACGTGAATAAAGTTGTGAGGTGGAGAGTCACTGCGTATAGAGACGCAGGGTGGGACCCACGTGAAACTACGGCTAATTGTTTGTACCTTAGTCTGTCGGACTTTCCATATGGTCTAATTAGGTTGCAGACTAAGCAGACCGAAATCGTGTAAACCCAAAAGTAAAGTCTTGGTGATTCGGGTGCAAGTCCCGATGTGAGAAGACAACACTTCTCATATGGTCTAAAAACAGGAAAGATACCATAGGTCTTTACTAGGGGATCCAGATTCGTAACCTGGGGTGGAAAGGGTACATTTAAAAGGTCGTGAGTTGTCAGTATAAGAGTAAAGGGCTCGGAGAGTCACCGTAACGAGTACGGGGTGGGACCCGAGTATATTGAGATTATTGAGATGAAGTGATGGCCATGTGTACATGTACGGTAAAAAGAGAAACGTTGTAACTGCAGTTGTGTAAGTGTTGTTGTCATATTGTTTATGAGAAGCGTGTTTTGTGAAAACCGGATTTATAGTGGTGTTTCTATGTATGTTAATGTTTTGTCTGTGAATTTATATGTATGCCTGTGTTTGTATTGTTGCTTGCTGTTTGCTTACGCTGCTTGGGATGATGCTGAGTTTGTGAGTATACTCATATTATTTGCATATCTGTACTATTGATAAAATAGCATGGTATATACGCGCACACATTAGAAGCACAGGAGAGCTGCGCGTGGACGAGGACGGAGCAGAAAAGGAGGGGGCGCGGGCACGCGCGTATAGACACGGAGCGCACGAAGGGGGGTGCGCATGCGCGTAGGCGCACGGAGTATAGCACACACACATAGTGTTCGCTCGCTGACACACACACATACATGCATACACTCGGACATACACAGTGCGAATAAACGAATAAATCAAATAGAGAAAATATAGCAAGATAAATGTATGGATTTGATAGACATAGAGATAGAGACGAACGGACTTAGAACTCATTTTGGGACGAAAGAACATATAAAGATAGAAACGGTATAGAGAGGAGGCAGACAGAGAAGTAGATACAAGACAAATTGTGGGCTATTGCACGATTACATGGCATAGAGGTGTTACACCAGATATTCCCAGAGGAAAACTGGTATGAAAAAAAAAAAGCGTCTGGAAACCTCAACTGTTAAGCCCAGTATTGCGCACCCTAGTGAAAGCCCCTAAACCTAGTAAAGCCGTGATACACCTGTTTGATTTCATAGCAGACCCACACAACGAAGACGAGGAACCATTGATAGAATTAAATGCAGAAGTACCTGAACAATCTAATTATTGCTCAGGACTGACGGCAACTGTTGTAGTAGAACCTAAAGAGGTTTTGTGGGAAAGAGGTGTAGCCACCTCGATTCTAATCGATAAAATCAACTCGTTAAGTGGACAAAGCCGAAAGAATCCAACACAACCTTGTAAGACAGTGAGATGGATAAACGTCTATCTAAAGTGGTCTGCTCAAAATAGAAACCCAGGCCACCGTAGAGAGGCACACAGAGCGAGACAGGGGTGCATCATGAGTACGGAGGAATCCCCAATCACACCTGTAGATGTGATAATTATAAGGCATAAAGGGGCTGAAAAGGAGATCAAAAATACATGAAAAATGGAAAACCTGACAACTGGGATTTGCAATGGCGGAAGAGGAACATTTAACAAAGAAAAGTGTGATGTAATGAAAACCAGAATTGGAAATTGGGGAGAAATAAAAAAAGAAAAGAAAGAAAAGACAAGACGGAAATTAGACATCATTGAGTGGTTTGAGCATGAGGGGGAGATGTTAAAAGTGCACAAAGAAAAGACAGAGAAGGGAACAGGAAGTAAGGAGGGAAAAGGGTCAGAAAAGGCCTCAGCCCCACCATTGGAGGAGTTTGAGGAACAGGAGAAACCACCACCATATGCTGAAGTAAAGAAGCAAAAGGTGATTAGCTTCTACCCAGTACTAGGAAAAAGAGAGTATCATGACATACAACTAGACATAACAGGAGGACGCATTGAAGGGAGGATGGAATTACCAGCTTCAGACAACAAAATGAACAAAGGAAGAGCAAGACAAACAAACAGAGTGTTATTTCAGAATCTTGAAGGAGAAGAGGGAGATGATGAAGGAAGCGGCAATGAAGGGAGATATGACTATGAATATGACTATGATTTAGATATCCCACCTGAAGAATGGGAAAGAGAGCGAGAGGAACTAGAACCACCTGAGCATGACCAGAATCAAAGACATCGCCAGAAAAAGCAAAAACAGAGGCAAGAAAGGTGTGAAAGCACCCCTAAAGTACAAGAAAGATTATGATCGCTGGACATTTGGAGTGAAAAGAAATGACGTATGGAATGCACTTGATCCGCATACCCAACTCAATCTGATCTAACCAAGGTGGAAAACCTGAAAATGGACGAAAAAGAAGGAGCTGCGGCCTTCATTCCTGAATTACAGAAAGCATGGGCTGAAGAGATGGGGTCAGCATGGGATGAGACAACGGCTAACATCACATTGTTCAAAATAATGTTGAAGAGGGCGCCCAAGTGAAGTACAAGAACAGCTTGAATCAGTTGTGGGACTTAATGCACTGCCCTGGGCAGCTTTCCAGGCAAATGTCACACATGCTGTGGAAATGCACAGGAAAAGAAAGAAGCAAATAAACAAGCAGCAGAAGATTTAATAACATTGCTGCACAAAGCACAGCTCGGAGAGATAGCACGGAGCAAACAAGAAAATCAAGAAAACGCAAAGAAGAGAAAAGTTCAGCTAAACAAGCAGCAGTCATGATGATACCAACAAATGCACAGCAGGATCCAGCTAGTCAAACCATACCAGATCAAGGAAATCAGCAACTAATGCCTGTGGGACAACCAATAATGACCTATCCAATGTATCAACAATATCCACCACAAAACAGAGGGTGGGGGCAAGGAAGAGGCAGAGGAAGAGGAGGAATGTTTCAACCAAGAAATTATCAACCACCGAGAGGAGGAAGATGCTGGAACTGTCAAGATCCCAATCACATGATGAGAAACTGCCCTATCCAATAAGACAACAGCAAGGAAACCAGCAACAAAATCAAAGCTGGCAAGACCCCGGAAATTGGGCAGGACCATGGATGGGCCAGAATCAGCAGAATCAACAAACTCCGGGACCACCTCAAGGTAACATGTGAAGATGCCCAGAGAAGCCAGAGGGGGAGCTGGTACAGTGCCCCACCTCACTGTACCCTGCACAAGAACCAACCATAATGGTGGATGTGAATAACCAGCTCCAGACATCGTTTTGATTGACACAGGAGCAACATTTACAAGCATTGGAAAAGAAGGCTCTAAGCTCCCCCTCTCACGCAAAGCAGTAAAGACAGTAGGCTTCTCAGGGTAAAACTCAAACTTTGCATTTCACAGAGCCACAAGACATAACAGTAGAAGGAATCACAATACAAGCACCATTGTTGTATTCCCCCAATACCCCAGCAAATCTATTAGGCAGAGATGTACTGTGTAAGCTAGGAGCAAAAATCTTCTGTGGACCTACAGGAGTGTGGGTCGAACTTCCTGAAATCCTAGCTCAACAGTGTGTGATGGTAGAAAGAAAAATAGAACAACAAACACTGGATAAAGTCTATTGGCTGGAACTCGACGGGACATCCTCAGAAATTCACAAGCTATATGACCACTGGAAAATATGGTTTACAAACATGCGTCCAGACTGTGAAGAAACCAGAAAACCATGGCATTGCACAATAAGGTACGATGGGGACAAGATGAAGAATATGAGACTTTGTGGGGAGAACATGTAGAAGGGAACCAGTACAGTCTCAAAGCAGAGAACATGATCCTTGGTCCCCAAGGGATAGCTGCAACAGTACAACTACCAGACCACATTGCACAGTGGTATTCAGTCGAGAACTCTGTTCCACATGTCTCCCTAATGATCGGGCAAAATTTTAAATCAAAAGACTTAGGGCCAATGGTCAGAGAAGCAAGCCAGATAACTGAATGGATACCAGTGGTAGAAAATATGAGCATGACATTAGACAGGAAATATCTCAGAATAAAACTAACAGCTGAAGACAGTGTGGTAGCTCACACTATTTTGATCAACAGACAGATGCAAGTGAGAACACAAGTAGGACAGGTAGGACAATGGCAACAGAAGGAAGAACAGGCTGAACTAGAAGAAGAACAGGTACTGAAACAAATTCGAAAAGCTATGGACTAAACATCAGACAGATGTAGGGTTAGTTAAGTCATCAGGGTTGGAGAAAATTCAATTAAAACCCAATGTGCAGTTACCTTACCAGAAGCAATACCAATTGTCGCAACAAGCGATAGAAGGGATAAGACCAACCATTGAAGGACTAGTTGAAGCAGGAGTGTTAATTCCAACAAACAGCCCTTGCAACACCCCCATTTTTCCGGTCAGAAAACCAAATTCAGACAAGTGGAGATTGGTCCATGATTTAAGACCAATAAATCGTGTGGTGGTAGCAGAAAATCCTGTAGTACCCGATCCACACACACTGTTAACAAACATCCCTGAAGGGACTAAATGGTACACTGTGATTGATTTATGCTCAGCATTTTTTAGTGTACCTCTGCATCCTGAGTCTCAGTTTCTGTTTGCATTCACATACGGGGGGAAAAAAATACACCTACGCGCGTCTGCCACAAGGGTATTGTGAAAGTCCATCAATTTTTAACCAGGTGTTAGCAAGAGATCTGGCAGATCTAGACATTCAAAGCAGTTTGCTTCAATATGTGGACGACCTACTGATTTGTAGTCAAACTAAAGAACAGTGCATGAAGGACTCGTTAAAGGTCCTGGAAACCCTAGCTCATAATGGACACAAGGTCAGTAAGGAAAAATTGCAATTCTGCCAACAAAAGGTAGAATATTTGGGTAGAGTGCTCAAGGCACTACACGCAAAATCTCGCCTCTCATGTAGAGGCAATTCAGAAAACACCACAACCTCAAACAGTGCAACATATGTTGTCATTCCTGGGTTTAGCAGGTTTTAGCAGACCGTGGATTTGTGACTTTGCGTTGAAAGCACAACCTCTCAGAGACATGATGAAAGCAGCTGATCAGACAAAATCTAGCGCACGTGTGGTCTGGACAGAGGAAGGAAAAAAGGCTTTTGAAACAATCAAAAGTGATCTAAAATCTGCCCCAGCACTAGCTTGTCCAGACTACACAAAACCATTTCACCTCTATGTGTCAGAGACGAGGTTTTGCATCAGCCATTTTAGCACAACAGCAACAGAGCATGGGAAAGAAGCCAATTGCATACTATAGTACAGCTCTTGACAATGTGGAAAAGGCATGCCACCTTGTTACAGAGGATTGGCAGCGCAGCATTTGCCTATCAAAAGCATCAACAATCACGATGGGTCATCCAGTGACCCTGTACACTTCTCATGCATTACATGCTCTGCTGACAAGTCAAAAGTTTGTGATCACGAATGCACGAAGGACAGGGTATGATGTCATCCTGTCTGCACCAGAACTAACAATTGAGAGGTGCCTCACAATCAATCCAGCTGATCGAGTGGTCTTATCAGATGAGGGAATTCCCCATGAGTGCACTACAGAAGCAGAGAAATTTCTAAAAGCTAGAGATGACCTAGAGAGCCAACCACTGCAAGATGCCCAAATTGTTTTGTTTGTGGACGGCTCTTGCTATCATGCGAATGATGGCAACAAAGCAGGATATGCTGTGGTCATGCACAATGAGGAAGATGACTCGTTTCGAGTACTAGCTAGTGTAAGTGTACCACAACCTTGTTCTGCCCAATTGGCAGAAATAAAAGCGTTAACAGCAGCATGTAGGCTGGGAGCAGGAGGAAGGTGTACTATTTACACTGATTCAACATATGCACATGGGGTATGTCACACATTTGGACCCATCTGGGAACAAAGGGGTTTCCAGAGAGCTGATGGATCATCCATTTTACATGGTCCTGCAATTTCGGATTTGCTCAAAGCAATGATGCTTCCAAAGGCATTAGCCATTGTGAAGTGTAAAGCCCACAAATCTGATGGAGATATGGTCAGTAGAGGTAATGCAGCAGCAGATGAGGCAGCTAAGAATGCAGCAGTAGAAGAAGACTGTGTGAAAGTGATGATGGTACAGGATGAAGAACATGAGGAAGTGCGAGGGCAGGTAACAGAGGAAGATCTTGGGGAATATCAGGATGTAGCAAGTGGAGAGGAGAAAGAGAGATGGAAGAAACGAGGTGCAGTACAAGACCCCAACACAGGGTTATGGAGAAGTATTGATGGAGTGTGGGTAGCACCATTAGCTCTTTTACCAAAGCTCATTACTGAAGCACATGGGGTAGATCACTGTAATCTTTGGGAGACCATAGACACAATCCGAAGGAATTGGTGGTCGCCATATCTGGCCAGTATGGTGGACAAATTCCTGAGGTCCTGTGAGCTATGTGCAGCACGAAATGTCAGGAAACATTTCACAGCACCAATCAGTCACATTCCTGAACCAAGGGGACCATTTCGACATTTGATGATGGACTTTGTGGACATGGCAGATAGGAAGGAAGGGAAAATATACATCTTGGTAGTAATAGATCGTTTTAGCAGATGGGTAGAGGCAACAGCTACTGCCAAGAATGACGCAAAGACTGTAGCTAAGTTTTTGATCAGGGAAGTGATTCCAAGGTTTGGGATACCTGACAAGCTGAGCTCTGACAATGGACCACATTTTGTAAATAATGTGATCAAAGCATTTGCAGAAGCTTTGTGCATTAAGCAAAGAATGGGGTGTGTTTACCATCCACAGTCACAAGGAATGGTTGAGAGAGCAAATGGAGTGTTGAAGGAGAAAATAGCAAAATTTGTGCTAGCACAGATCTGAATTGGGTACAGGCTCTCCCACTGGCATTGATGAAAATGCGCTCAAACAAATCGCAACACACACCTGACACCACATGAGTTGCTGACAGGACGACCCATGCCAGTTGCTTTTACACAAGGACCTTACACAGGCTCCTCACTTGAACAACTTGAAGCAGACATGTCTAGTTATTGCAAACATCTGACGCAAATACACAGAACTTTATATTTACAGGTCCGTGAAGCCACACACGGGCACAGGTTGATGAGCCACTACAGCAGGTGCAACCAGGTGACTACGTGTATATCAAAGTGTTCAAAAGGAAACACTGGAGTGAGCCACGTGAAGGCCCATTCAAGGTGGTACTAGCAACTCCTACCGCAGTCAAGGTTGAAGGTAAGGAATACTGGTATCATCTTAACCATTGTTGCAGAGCTGCGTGAAAGGACCAGAGTGGAGGAAATCTCGGCTGAGTTGGCACACTGCGCCCACTCTGACGACTCAGAGGACGACGACGGCGCAGGCCCAGCACAGGACAGAGGACCAGCATACAGGACACGTGCCAAAACCACACAACCACGGCCAGTTGAAGGAGAACCGAGGCCAGGTTGTTCGTATCAGGTTGATTCACGACCACCACATGACACACTAGACTCTGACAAACTAGAAGAGACTGTGCAGAGACTACTAGGCAACGAAGAAAACACTGTCACTCCACCTGAACAGTTTGACACTCTTAATCTACAAGATCTAGTAGACTTAGATATCGATCTACCTGTGGAACCATGATGAAAAATTCCCTAAAGACCAAACAGACTCCCACCAAAAGACACTGGGCAGTACTCGTTATGGCTCTAGTAGTATGGTTCATTTGCACTTACATTTTCATTAACCGTTATTTACATCATCCAGCAGATATATCAGTCCCTTTGTCTAACATTTCCCTAAATAACTATTCCCAACCCGCAGCAGGTCCAGAAAGTCGCACAATGTCCACAAATAGATACAAAAGGTCTAAACCACTAGGGTCTCTAGGTCACCTTGCTAAAACTAGTCTCACTTCAGAACAGGCTGCAAAGGTTTCTGTATATATGGCCAGAAACGTGCTTGCAGAACAGTTCCGGTGTGCATTGGGCGTTTTAAATAACACCAAGGTCCTACCATCCTTTCCTGTAACTGCACAACATATGTTTATAACATATACTATATCCCTTTTTCATCCCTGCAACTCTACAGAGATAAAAAACACTCCTGAATACGAGATGAGACTTGAGGCTCGAATGACCGACACGGATAAAGAAACAGACATTATAGTGGTCACAGGAGTACCCCACAGAGTTATACCGCATATTAGGCACCCGCAGTTGTGTTGATATCGCGCGTTTATGGTATTATGGTTTTCCCCAAGTAGGGATCCCGCATGGCTCGTTTGAAAGAACCTCAGTGGAATCTCTAGCGTATGGGGATGTTTTGTATAAAATTCTAGTATATGTCCCTAACTGGCAGGAAGGGATGAACTTACCTAGAATACAATTTAGTTTCAGATACAAGAACCCCAACTATCCTCTAACCCAAAAGCCCGACCTGTTTCAGATGCGGAAAGAATCAATGTAACATCAGTAAAGCAATATGCTGAAACTACAAACATTCAGCCAAACCTTAACCTGTACAGACAATGGTTGGTGGATTCGGGGCATGCAGCAGTGCCCCACTCTACGTGCATTGTATGTGACAGAAGATCTCGACGCCCACCTCGTGTTATGCCGACAGTAGGGTTAGAGGCATGTGACAAAGCACCTTATGACACCACTCATCTTTGCCCAGCTATATGTTTATTAGGTTCAGCTGCTGTTGATTATGGTGCCAACTGGATGCGCTCACGTAGTGCTGCACACCAAACATATCCTTTTACTAATATCCTTTGTATTATGTATATAGATGTATATCTGTCTAGCCATCTATCTATCTGTGCCTGATTACTGATCTTGATACTAATAACATACCCGTGGAGGTTTACTTCTATATTTCCCACTTTCATGGCAAATGCTTTAAGTCGTTGCTTGTCCAAATTATGTTGTATGAACCATGTTGTTGTTGTGAGTTCTTCATGTTGTGTGCAGGAACATGGCCGCTGGTGAACCCAGGTGGCTACAGCCGAATCTGCGACTGTTTCCTGGTGTGTGTGCATTCGCAGAAACATGTTATGAGGGATATCGCCGCCTTGACACATTCAGGGGTCCCTGTGAGGCGTGTGCAGCCTAACCTATGACCATCAGACACATTGCTTGTGGTGCCAAGACGGTGACGACTGTCCTTTGGGTGACCGGTGCCATGATGGACCCCATGAGTGGTTCGGTTTTCCTCCACAGAGGGATGAGTTTGCTTGGGAAACAGATGAGGACCAGCGAGACCAGTGACCGCCATTTTGCGCCATGCTAACATGTTTTCTCCGGAGGGAACGTGGTTAGACTCCATTCAGAACTCTGTCTATAATCTTCCTGGTGGACTCCAGATGGTCACCCGAGTCTTCACAACACGTTGCGCAATCTCCTGGCTGAGTCATTTGGGGTTCTTTCCTTCTCAACAAGAGCCCAAACACCCATAGTTTCCTGCTTACGACCTTCGTCATGCAACGCACTACTGTAACGTACTACACCATTACCTTAGGAGGCTATGTTCTATGGACAACGGAACCAGCAACACATCGGGATTGGCACTGTCGCCCTATCCTGATTCACAGATATCGCACATTATGCGGACTACATTGTTTAATTTCAATTTTCATTTTGTTTATGTGTCTCATATTTAACTGCATGTACACCCACGACTAAGGATGACCTTGGTGGTGATTCCACGTCGCGCCACTGGCGGGCAGAGTGGGAATTTTCCCTGGCATGTTTGTCTACAGGGTTTTTCGCCCACTCCTAGTTCATCGATGTTGTGGTTTGGCGCACCCATTAGTGTGAGGGTGGGAGTAATGTCGATCTTATAATGTTGCATTGTCGATCTTATAATGTTGCATTGTCGATCTTAATCATTTTGCTTTTATTTCTTTTACTTTTTGTTTTTGCTTTATTATTCTTTTCAACACACGAGTGCCTGGTAAAGTGCTAGTAACCTCTTCCAGGGCTCCAACAAGACCCCTGCGATACGCAAAGTATCTGGGTCAGAAGAAAACTACATATGCCAAAGAAGTCAAAGACTTTTACTTTGTTCTACTGCTGTATTACATGACATGTATGATTGAGAAATGGTTATAAGTGGTTATAAGCGGAATGTGAGACTATAAAGTCTCAGAGGGGGGAGTAATGTCGAGAAAAATATTTTAATCAACCATATCTAGCGTGTGTTATAATCAAACTAATATTATCAAACTAAATTAACCTAATTAACTTAATAAAGCAATATAGAACTTATTAGATATAATAGAAGTAGTCTGACAAAACCTATTTGATCTATATGTTAATCAAACCTTTAGTTACATCAAGTATTAATAATAATAATAGGGTATTTACATGTGTGAGTAGGATAGAATCTGACTGAATGTTATGAGTGTATAGAATAGGCAAAGAAGGACAGGAAACAAACTTGAGGGAGATTAAGCATCTTTATTGAAATAGCAAGGCGTACAGGCTTCAGCAGCTGCAGGAGACATGTAGGAGTAGCTAGGCCCAAGGCCGGGTGAAGACACAGAAGCATGGGCAGGAGACATGAAAGAGCGGCTTGGCCCAAGCCAGGTGAAGGCACAGGAGCACGGTGACTTGGCAAAGCAACAGGCCAGTGTGAAGGATAGGGAGAAAACTGTGGTGTAGTGTCAGGAAGTAGGAGCATCCGTGACGGCTGTTGAGCTCAGGAGAAGTCTGTGTGCTCTTGTCACGTAGAAGTGCTCTGCACAATGCGAGGAGGCAGGAAGGCATCCTCAGGGACACTTGGGCTGGAAAGATGTTCAAGAAAATGAGTAAGCTCAGCGGCAAGTAAGGAGAGCTGAAACTGGCGAAATTGTCGGCGAAGAATGCCCAACTGAGTCGTTCTGGGAGGCAAACGTGGTGGAGCTGAGCAAAAGAGACCAACAGAGATAAGATATTAGACAGGGTCAAATCACGGTGACGACGGGCATAAGCAAAAGATAACACTCATGCAAGAAAAAAGATTCTACACACAGTGTAACATTCAGTTCAGAATGCACAATTAAAATATAACCTAGGCGCATACAACTATTAATTAAAAGTATTATAATCAAGCACAGTATACAAACAATGCTATAACTCAATTAAATGAAAGTAGAATAGCAAAACAGCATTATAAAAGAATAAAGCATAACACTTACCCATTGCAAATGCAGGAGGACAAAATAGGCCGCAAAAGGTTGTTCACACTTGAGAGACTGAAGAACGTATGGTTGAATCCAGAGAGAAATAAGGGCTTTATACTCACTCATATTTTTTTTATGTATAAAATTATGGGCCGAATATAAGGGAAATTGGAAAAAACAGGAACTCCAAATATGGTGTTATTTGGAAGAATGAACACCAAGGCCAAAGATAAGGGGAATTGACAAGGATAGGCAAGATCCGAGACATAAGGGGACTTGGCAGAAGAAGGCAGACATAAGGGGAATTGACAAGGATAGGCAAAGGGACAAGGAACGGCAAGAAGGCAGACATAAGGGAATTTCTCAAGGCCAAAGAATTTGAAAAATAGAAAAGACACGGTGGCTACAGGGTATAAATACAAGCGAAACGAACAGTCAGTGTACTTCCTCACTATGGCGTGCTCTATCATTTGTTGATGTGCTGTTCATTTTGATGTGAAGTACCCACCTTCTACTGAGCTCTTTGGAACGTGCATGGAAATAAAGAAGTTTTGCTTTTACTCATTCAGGACTGAGGATCCTTCAATTGCGGTTTGTGTCTATTATATTTGTGTTTTTTCTAGAATTGGCTGGGCATTATTGGGAATCCTCTGAGCAAAGA
This sequence comes from Silurus meridionalis, assembly GCF_014805685.1. Taxonomy (NCBI): domain Eukaryota; kingdom Metazoa; phylum Chordata; class Actinopteri; order Siluriformes; family Siluridae; genus Silurus; species Silurus meridionalis. The sequence continues at coordinate 22,489 of NW_025804511.1, read as the reverse complement.
AATCCACCCTCGATGTGTCGCCTCAGAGACGGACTCTGAGTTCCGACAGACTACGTATGTGCAGTTCAATAGAGTTTATTTATGTCTTATTATTTTATCACAACAGATTAAATATAACAGAAATAAAATGTATTTATAGATATTTTTACTCATTAAACTCAAATAATAAAAATAGCTTTATTAATCTTATAATTAGTTTATTGTATTTTATTACAGGAAATATAAGATACATATAAGCACATCTATATTTGATTGTGAAACTCTAATCAGCATGTAGAACTAAGCAGCTGAACTCCTTGGGATTTAGGATTGGAGATGTTTCAGCTCAGTTTGTCTACAGTCCTGTCACTGTTTCCCCCCGAGACCCCCCGCGGTGTCCCAGTCACTCACACCGCGCTGCTCGCTCTCTACTCCGGCTCTATCCGTCCCCGAGCCTCCGCCTGCTGCAGCGCCGCCTCTGGCCTCAGAGAGCATGACGTCCCGCTGAGCATCAGTCGCTTTTACACAGTTTACACCGTTCTGTCTTATTTACGACTGTAATCTCACTCTTCTCTCAGGAGAAATAAACAGAAAGAAAAGTGGAGAAAACGAGAAAACGTGGTGAAGAAATCAAACTGATCTGTCTGGTTGCCAGATTGTGCGATTTGAAGTAACATGGTATGATCTCTTTAAATGTACACTTTAACCAATTCTAACTGTATACAATTTCCAGCAACAAAAATGGAGCGTATCTGGCAACCCTGAGGAGAGGGAGAGCGCCACGGGCAGGGAACATCACAGAGGAAAGCCTGCGTGAGTAAGGAAGAAGGCGGGGCATAGTGACGTCACATAATTCTCTCTCTATATAAAGTGCTGCCCGAATCGCTATTGCTCATTTTCTATTTTGCGACGTGTGAAGAAGAAACGATGGAAGAAATTAGAAAACAATTTAAAAGGCTTAGAAAATTTGTTCGACGTCGTCTGCCAAAAATGAGCAACTCTGAACGAGATGCTCTGATACAAAAGTTGCAAGATAACATGCAGAATATGGCAAAAGACATGAATTCATTAATTATACTGATTAAGGAAGAGAGAGAGAGAGAGAAAGAAGGACACGCTGTTAAAGATGGCGCAAAAGCTGCAAGAGCCGAATAATTTGGCTTCTGAGCGAAAGCCCCAGGGACTGGACATAAATGAGAGGGACACCAGACTACAGCAGAACATCACAAAATTCTGTAAAGAAAAGGAAAAGACTGGAGAAGTTAGGAAAGAGAGCTTGATGACAGACATGGGCCTACTGGAGGAAATCATCCCACAGCTGGAGATCAATCCGGCATCTAAGCCAATAAAACTGGAGCAGGGGAAAGAGATGCGCATGCTGGACAAGCAGCATCTCCAGAACATCACCAAGCCTGAATCGTCCCTGCAACGGTATGATGATCGAGAGAAGACTGTAGCTCATGAGAAGAGAGAGAGGCGGGCAAGAGAACAAAAGCAACTGGAGGAACATGTTGCTCATCTGAAGGCCACTTTGGATTTTGAGAAAAGAAAATGGGAGCAGAAGGCCAAACTAGAGGAGAAGAGGAACACTTTACAGCTCGAGACCATCAGAGAGCTCCAAGAATCCTTGAAACATAGTGAGGAAAGGAGAGAATGCTCAGCATAAAAGCGATCGTTTGATGAGCGTCCTAGAGCAACTGGATGAGCGTGTTGTTCAGCTGGAGGCCACTTTGGCTTCTGAGCAAGAGAAGCAGCAGCATAACCAAGAGATGACTTATCTGGACACCAAGTTCAGTAATGAAACACCAAATATGTCTAAGTCCAATAAGTCGCAGACAATCTCTGATGAGGAACAAGAAATGAGGATGGGATCCCATGGACGACTGGAATATTCAAAGATGTTCAGGGATGTGGCTTCAGATCTAGACAATCATGAGGATGAACTAGAGGAGATCTCACTGGACATGGATTTACGGAACCCCTGGCTGCAGCAGACCATCGCTAAGTCTTCCTCGGACAGTCATCTGGAACAGCAAACAGCAGACGTGTCAACGATATAGTAACGTGAAAAAACACCTCCATGCTTATTTTTCCTTTTTTGTAAGAAATAGAAATCTTAAGCATAAATTGTGTGTTTTGTTTCTTTGATTAAAGTGTTGGACATCATTTAACTCTAATTTAACTTTAAATCAGTGATTCTCAACTGGAGAATGCTGTTAAGAACAAAATGATAAAACCCACATGATTACACAATGTGTTGAGTGTAAATTTTTTAAAGTAATTATGGTGTTTTAATTTACGTAAATCATCAGGAGACCAAACAGAACCTTTGCTATGTTTCCACACGGACGTTTAGCGAGGTGATACCAGAGAAACTTTACCTCTTCTAACCTTCATATGGATTAAATAATCAGAGAATATTTGTTTTCGATGTATAATCGATGTGAATTGGTTAATTTAAAAGGCCTTTGAGTGTTTTAAGCTTTATATATATATATATATATATATATATATATATATATATATATATATATATAGACATAATTAATCACAGACATAATTAATATATATATATATATATATATATATATATATATATATATATATATATATATATATATATATATATATATTAATTATGTCTGTGAGGTAAATATTCACTGAGATTCAGGTTGTTTTATTTATGTGTCTGTGAAGAGAGATGACAGACAAGTCAGAGAGCGCCCCTATCTGTTTTCTTTATTTTTCAAAATCACAGCATTTTGTTATTATGAGTTTACACTAATAAAAGTAGACCCTTTATAGATTTGAATGATATATTGCTCTTATCTGTACGATCCAAAAAATACAGAATAATTTATGTCCATTTCGGCGTTATGAGAAAAAAATGCCATAAAACGCGTTGGCATGTTTTTCGACCCCCAGAGGGTTAATTATGTTCATCATGGTGGATTTTGATGCTGATTTGAGACTTGGCACAAAGTAAAACACGTTAACTGATTCAAAATCATTTTTCTGTGAAGTTTTTTTTTATTTTTATATCTGAATAAAGAAAGGACGTCATGAATAAACATGAATAATATTTTTAATAAAAATGGTCAACAAATATGAGAGCTGCATTAATCACGCGTTAAAAAAATTTAATTCAATTCAATTCAATTCAATTCATTTTTATTTGTATAGCGCTTTTAACAATGAACATTGTCTCAAAGCAGCTTTACACAGATAATGTGGTGATTAAACATAAATATATTCTTTGTAAGTATGTTTGTCCCTGATGAGCAACTGTGGCAAGGAAAAACTCCCCGAGATGGCAAAGGAAGAAACCTTGAGAGGAACCAGACTCAAGAGGGAACCCATCCTCATCTGGGTTGCACCAAATGACCATTTGAAGCAGATATACAATGTTGTGGGGTACAGTGATGACGATCAGAAGCAAACTGCACTCCCGAGTCAGTGCTGCAGACACCAACTACAGTCCAATCCATCCTCAAAGCACCCGTTCTACTCCGGAATTACATGGAACCACCCAAGGTGTTGATGAGAGACCGTCCGAGCTGCACAGAAGTGTGAAGATCCAAGGAGGGAGAGGGGCAGGAACAGTGGTCACTGGAGCCTCAGGAGCATGTTTAACTCGACCGAAGAGAGAGAGAGAGAGAGAGAGAGAGAGAGAGAGAGAGAGAGAGAGAGAGGGTGACGGGAAGAGAAGGATATGGATTATTAAGTGTAACTATTGGTGTATGAAAGTTAATGTCACTGTGCAGTTTGGACTCCGGCAAGACTCGCTATGGCAGCATAACTAAAAGGGAGAACCAGAAGGTAACACAGACATGAGGGATCTCTGGGATAAGAGACGACCCACCACACCACCGTCAACAAACCTGAGTGAACGTGTGAATGTGAGGGGACGACAGCATACAAATATACCAGTTCACCAAACACTCTATATCCATGCTCCTCCAGATCTGTGCCTTTACCTAAGAAAATCTACTGATAAAAGGCTTGACTAAATAAATACGTTTTCAACCTCGACTTGAACACTGAGACTGTGTCCGAGTCCCGAACACTGATTGGAAGGCTGTTCCATAACTGTGGGGCTTTATAAGAGAAAGATCTGCCCCCTGCTGTAGTCTTCATTATTTGAGGAACCAACAGATAGCCAGCACCTTTTGATCTAAGTAGGCGTGGAGGATCATACTGGTACAGAAGTTCACTCAGATACTGCGGTGCGAAACCGTTAAGTGCTTTATACGTCAGTAGTAATATTTTATAATCAATGCGAGATTTGATTGGGAGCCAGTGTAGACTGATTAAAACAGGGGTGATGTGGTCATATTTCCTAGATCTAGTGAGGACTCTTGCTGCTGCATTCTGGACTAACTGAAGCTTATTTATGCACTTACCGCAAACCCAGACAGTAAAGCGTTACAGTAGTCTAATCTAGAAGTAACAAAAGCATGAACTAGTTTTTCTGCATCCTGTAACGACATCATATTTCTAATCTTAGCAATATTTCTAAGGTGAAAGAAGGCGATTCTGGTGATATTATTCACGTGAGACTCAAAGGAAAGACTCGGGTCAATAATCACACCAAGGTCTTTGACAGCCGTACATGCTGAAACAGAAACACCATCCAGAGATGCTACATAATCGGAAAGTTTATTTCTAGCTGCATGTGGTCCTAGTAAAAGTACTTCCGTCTTATCTGAGTTGAGCAGAAGAAAGTTATTAAGCATCCACTGTCTAATGTCCTTTACACACTTCTCAACATTGTTAAGCTGATCTCTCATCTGGCTTTGCTGAAATATACAGCTGTGTGTCATCAGCATAGCAATGGAAGCGAATCCCATGTTTATGAATAATTTCACCAAGAGGCAGCATATATAAAGAGAAAAGCAGTGGGCCTAAGACAGATCCTTGAGGAACACCAAACTTTACCTCATAGGCGTGGAGAACTCACCATTTACATCCACAAACTGATAGCGATCAGTCAAATAAGACCTGAGCCAAGAGAGAGCTGTTCCCTTTATTCCTACAACATTCTCAAGTCTAGCAAGCAGTATAGTGTGATCAATGGTGTCAAAAGCTGCACTAAGGTCGAGCAAAACAAGTAAGGAGACAAAACCCTGATCAGAGGCCAATAACAGGTCATTTACCACCTTAACTAGCGCCGTCTCTGTGCTATGATGAGGCCGAAATCCTGACTGATACATTTCAAAAATGTTATTCATAAGTAGGTGTGAGCATAACTGCTGTGCTACAACCTTTTCCAACATTTTTATATAAAGGGGAGATTTGATATCGGTCTGTAGTTGGACAACTGACATGGGTCAAGGTCAGGTTTCTTAATAAGGGGGTGGATAACTGCCAGTTTGAAGGATTTCGGTACATAACCAGTGCTAATGGAAGAGTTAATTATTTTTAAAACAGGTTTGATTACCTCTGGAGCTATCTGTTTAAAGAAACTAGTAGGCAAGGGATCGAGAATACAGGTTGATGATTTTGATGAGGAGATTAATGAAATTAAGTCACTCTCATGAATAGGAGTGAAGCTTTGTAATTGATTGTCTGCTATAGTGACACTGCTGTCTACAGGGTTACTTGTAAAATAATTTGGATTTATATTAACCGCCTGTGTGACAGAATGAATGAGGTTCAGGTGGTGATTGACACTCCTGACCACCAATCAGTAGCGAGCAGGCACTATTTAGAGTGGGTTGGTTTGAGCCTGGCATGTGTCACGCCCGGATCCTCCCCTTTTGCGGCTGCCAAAGACATTTCAGGTATGTGCTGTTAGTATGTAGCGTTGGCTAATAAGTTTTTCTTTGCTCATTGCACTAATGGCTCATTTGTGTATCCTTAGCCTGTCTTTTCAGTGTGTGTCCCTGTTGGATGCTGCTTTGGATCTGTTTATTGCCCTCCCTGCAGGTATGAGGAAGTTGTTTAGCAATGTTTAGCTTTAACGCGTGTCAGGTGGCATGAGTAATGTGCAGTCCTTGAACTTCATTTTAACAGCAGGTTATTTGAAGGCTGCGTATCCTGAGCGGTGAATTGATTCTCAGGAACTTATCTATCCGTGTTTGGTAAGTTGCTTCGGGTTGTTAGGGGGAATTACAGCATGTAGTTGCGCAATTACTTGTGTCATTTATATCTTGTATCATTGTTTGTATTATAGGATCCTCCTTCTCTCCTTCCCTCTATCCTCCTTCTCTCCTTCTCTTCTTTTTCGTCCTGGGTGATTATTGCTGGGATTCGACTTTTCCCTCGCTGCGTGCCGAGTGAACAACCTCGGCTTACAACTATTTAAAAGGGGAATTCTGCTGCTGCCATTTGGCTTCTGTGATTTGTTTTAACCGGTATTGTCTGGTCTACTGTGGGGTCGAGCAACGTGCAAGTATCGGGGCTGGCTTGAAGACGACGTGGCCGCTCCTTTTGGGTTTTGCTTCCCTCAACCTTTTAATCAAGTTCTTCATTGGTTTTTGTTTAAGCGGTGTATATGGTGAATCATATTGTGCTTGGTGACTATCCATCATCTTACGGTGGAATTGTGACCTTAATTCGCTGTTTCCTTCCTTTCTGTCTTAGATTTATTTTGCTTTTGGTTTCTTTCAGGAGCTGGGGTCCCACAAGTGAAAGTCTTTGGTGCTATTTCTACATTTGCTGTAGGACACTTTTGACGTGTATGAGTGGGTGTTTTGAGTTCACGGTGAGGTGTGTGTGAAGTGTGCTTTTGATAATTAGTGCTGATCACTCCGGTGGGTAACTCCAGCCCTGTATGCAATGATTTTATGTTTTGTTCATTTGGAAGTTGTGTAAATTTATTTAATATTTTGTGTCCGATTGTTTATTTTTTTTGTGTAATTGTCACTGGACCATATTCACCAGCGAGAACATTTTTTGTTTTATATTTTAAAGCTAAGTTTTCAATAAACTTTGTATTGTTTTATACGATGCCCACGTTTCCTGCCTACACTCAATAATAAGGGAATCGAACTTGTGTGACCTAATAAACTCTGGGGTTTACTTCTATTTCCTGGGTATAACCCTCCAGGTGGCGTAGTCGACTTGGTTAGTATATAAAGTTGAGCTTGGGTGTGACGAGCCCTTCGGCTCTCCCTCCCTGCACCATCCGCACCCCTCACGCCACACCTGGATTTCTTGCCTGATGTTTTCAATTTTATTATTAAAAAAGTTCATGAAATCATTACTACCTATTGATGGTGTGCATGTTAGTGCAGTGCTTTTATTCCCTGTTAATTTTGCTACCGTGCTGAATAAAAATCTAGGATTATGCTTGTTATTTTCTATGAGGGTGGAGAAATATGCTGATCTGGCAGCACTAAGAGATTTTCTATAATTTAGGAGGCTCTCCTTCCATGCTATTTGAAATGCTGTTAATTTTGTTTGACGCCATTTACGCTCTAGTTTTCGAGTGTTCTGTTTTAAGGTGCGTATGATCATTATACCACTGTGCTAATTTTTCTCCCTGATCATTTTGGTCTTAAGGGAGCTACATCATCTAGAGTGTAACGTAACGTTGTTTCTAGATGTTCAGTGGCCCAGTCGAGCTCTGCGGGGTCTGACGGAGATCTAATATCGGGAAGATTATTAATAAAACGCGCTGCTGTAGCTGACGTGAAAGTACGCTTAACACGGTAACGTGGTGACGTCGAAATGCAATGACTAAGGCAAATTTTAAACGAGATGAGATAATGGTCTGAAATAGCTTCAGACTGTGGAATTATGACTAAGTTTTTTATTTTTAATCCAAATGTTAACAAATCGAGAGTGTGTCCACCACTATGAGTGGGTCCTATAACATTCTGATTAATTCCGACTGAATCTAGAATGGACACAACTGCTGCTCTTAAGGAGTCTTCCTGATTATCAAAATGAATATTAAAGTCTCCAACAATTAATGCTTTGTCTAAAGAAGTAGCTAGATTTGTAATGAAATCTGCAAATTCTAACAGAAAATCAGAGTAGGGCCCTGGGGGTCTATAAATAATAATTAGTGGAATTAACTGACTTGACCTGCTTTCAGACACTGAATATTTTATGTTGGTGTAAAGAACTTCAAATGTTTTACATTTGTGTTTAGTCTTTTGTGTGACGTTTAGATTATTATTATAAATAGCTGCTACTCCGCCTCCTCTGCCATTTAGATGGGGTTGGTGTATATAACTATACCCAGGAGGACTCGCCTCATTTAATGCTACATATTCATTCGATTTAATCCACGTTTCTGTCAAACACATTATATTAAACTCCTGGTCGGTAATAATTTCGTTTATAGTAAGCGCTTTTGGCGTGAGAGATCTAATATTCAACAATCCTATTTTTAGATCAGAGGTGCTGGCTGTGCGTTCAGTCCTATTTAATTTAACGTTAATCAGGTTACTTAAACAGACTTTCTGATAATTCCTATATTTTGGTTTTGCTCGGGGGACAGACACAGTCTCAATATGGTGGATCCTGAGTGACGACTCTGTGCAGCTAGCAGACGGTTGGTTTAGCCTGTCTGTCTGCTCCCTGGCCTTGGCTCTAGACAGTCACTTGTTAACTAGTGCTGTTCTGAGACTATTACCTATACTACAAGAAATGAGAGCAGCACCTTCCCGGGTGGGATGGATACCGTCTCGCCCTAACAGGCCAGCCTTGCCCTCAAAAATGCTCCAATTATTAATGAAGCCCACATTGTTTTTGGAGCACCACTCGGACATCCAGCAGTTCAGCGACCATAACCTGCTGTAGGCTACATCGCCACGTCGCATTGGGATGGGGCCAGAGCATACTACAGCATCGGACATTGCCTTCGCTAATTTACACACCTCTATAATATTACTCTTAGTAACCTCTGACTGTCGAAGGCGTATATCATTAGCTCCTGTGTGAAAAACTATCTTAGAGAACCTGTGCTTTCCTAAGAATCTAAGCTGACCTGCTATGTCCGGCGCCCTGGCTCCCGGTATACACATAACCTGTGCTGCTGGTGCCCCTAAAGGTCTAGCTAGTTTCACGTGCCTCAGAATGGAGTCTCCTAAAACCAGAGCTCTTTCAGGTTTCTCAGCGGGTGCTTCACTGAGGAGAGCAAACCTGTTGGACACGCGAAGCGGAGAGGAATGGTGCTCCGTGGGCGAGCCTTAGCGTTAGCTTTGGCTTTGCGAGTATGCCGAGTCGTCACCCATTCGCCCGCTGCGAGGGCTCTAATGCCGAGTCGGGGAATATTACCTTCACCTAGGGCATCCAGACTTTCCCTGCAGAACTTGGACTGCTCTCACACTCACTACTTCTCTCTAGACTCTGGATGCGCTCCTCTAATGCTAAGATCTTCTCCGTCAAAGAGCAAACTAGCTTACACTTCTCACAGATAAAATTATCGCTAACAACGGAGAAAGACTGACTAAACATGTCACACTTCACACACTGAGTGAACTGGATGTTCGCCATAATAGAGAAATTACGTACCCTTAAAGTGATTACTGTAGTGTGTGTTCGTAGTTCTGGTGAATGTCCTTCACTCACTGCTTTCAAACCCTCAGACAGGGAAAAAGCGCTCTTCCGACAGCAAAAATAGTCGAGACAGAGCCAATGGAAAGTGAAGGATGCAGGAGATCAACACGATATTTTGATATTTTAAAGCGAAAAAAGTGAGAAAAAACGAACTATAAAAAATTTAAAACGCCGATACAAACACAATTCCCGGTGAATAGTTCAACAACAGGCAAAAAATGAGTGCTATTAAAATGAATTTGCGTTAACACATTATTAACATGTTCATTTCAACAGCCATAATTATTATATTAACATTTTGATATCTAATGAATGTATCCAGGCTGAAGATCCACCATATAGAACACAAGCAGAGAAAAAATGATGATGATCATGAATGTGTCTGTTCTCAGTCATGTTTCCATCACTGACTCCCTCTGTCTCATCCACATAAACCCCACACTTGTTACTGTCTTCTGTCTTGTTCATTGTTATCTTTATAAACTAGTCTACATCTGTGGTGTGTGAGAGACAGGAAATTATTCACCAGTGGTAGATTAAAAAAGCCGCACAATGAGAGAAAATAATATTGACATTTCACCAAATAGATTAAAACTAAAGTAACGAGCCTGTTTTGAAAATGTAAGAAGTAGAAAGTACAAATATTTTTGTACAAAATGTAATGAGTAAAAGTAAAAAGTTGTAAAAAAATAAAAAAAACATACTTTAAAATAAGTAGTAAAGTACTGATACCAGAAAAATCTACTTAAGTACAGTAACAAAGTATTTGTACTTTATTACTTTCCACCTCTGGGTTGTTTGAATAAGTTAAATACAAGTCACTCTGAATTACGGACATCTGCCAAATAACGTAAATGTAAATGTACACCAGAGCTGATCTACTTCCTGGATTAGACAGATGACTGTGGTGTCAACAGCAAATTTCTGGATCTTCACAGATGAGTCCGCACAAATGGAGCCTTTGTGTATATAAAAATAGCAGTGGGAACAGCACACATCCTTGAGGAGCACCAGTGCTGAATGTGTAAGTGCTGGATGTGAAAATCCTCTGCTTCACCAATTCAATTAATTTTTTATTTGTTTAGAGCTACATACATGTGTATGTCAACGATTGTGGCATACGAGCTACTTAGGCATAGAAAATATAAGAAATATATATTATAAACATTTAAATTAAAAAAGAAATCAAAATAAAACGTCCACTACAAGTTAAAAAAAAGAGCATAGAAAGCCAAGGCCCTAAACACCACATATGGAAAATAAATAGAGCACAATCAGGTTTGGGTAAAAGAAAATAAATGAATAAGGTTGTGTTAACACTCCGCCATCTTGACGTCCAGGTGCGATCTTACCTGGGAGCTTTTCCACTCTTCACCTCCTCTCTGGGAATCAGGTGGATGCATTACACTCGAGATTGTGTCTTCCACAGGAAACAAACACAACCAAACTCCTCAGAACATCTAAATAAACTATTTAATAACTGATCACCAGATGGACGCTTTTATCAGTGCCGCCTTGCAACGTGTTTATCATCACGTGAACGGTTGCTTAGCAACAGCTCTGATTACTGCACGTGTTTACACGCAATTTTTATCTTAATGTTAGCGCTTGTGCACGCTCTGTAATCAAATAATGTATATACACGGAAAAGAGTTTACTGTTATTAAATATATATATATATATATATATATATATATATATATATATATATATATATACACATATATATATATATATATATATATATATATATACACACATATATATATATATATATATATATATATATATATATATATATATATATATATATATATATATATTCTTTCTCTTTCTGTTAAAATAAACCTACCATTAAAATTATAGACTGTTCTTTTTTTTCTTTACAAAATTAGCAGGGGATTGAATAATTATTCCCCCCACTGTACAATATAAATCCAAAGTACCAATAACAATACTTATTTTCTGAGAAAGAAAAGAAAAGGAGAAGAAAAAAAAACTGGTGTAAAGTCTCTTCATTCATCTTTAAATAAATCAAGTTCTCATTTTATTCCAACAGGATTCTGGGTATTTGTAGGTGAATTATATATATTTACTTTCTTTTTATTTATTCTAATGATGGAAAGTAATTATGAGTAAAGTCACTTTTTTTTTTTAAACAATAAGGTTTTTGCATTTGCATATTTGCATTTCTGAAGAAAATAATTGCCCAAAATCATCGCATTATTGGAAAAATCATTCTTTTTGTCATCTAATAGCATTTCAAACATAATGTGTTTTTTAACAAAAATTAGGAAGTGACTGAATTTCTGTCTCAATCAATAAAACGATTAAAAGATGATCAGTAGTTTCTGTAAACTTGATAGAAAATACAGGTATTCCTTCAAAACTAAAACGATGTCTTAAAAACTCAGATGAGGGATATTTACTCTTAGATATTTTAAAATGGGTTTCCTTTGCTGTAGAAGCCACTGGAAAGCTGAAAATTAGATTTATTTTATTGTTGACTTGATTAACATTAAAAAATAGTACGTTTTGAAGAACTAATTAAACCATGTTACAGCAGGTATGTGTGCTTTACTAAATGAAAATGTAGATATATCTGTAAGTAAACAAAAAGCCTAAAATTGTCAAACACTTTATTTCAGTTTTGTTTTTATTTTTGCATCTTTACTTCTTTACGAATTCGTTTCTTAAATTTCTCTTCATTCGAAGGTCTTGTTAAAATTCAGTTTTATTCTCATGTGACAGGATTTAATTGTTAATTTATCTCCATAAAGTTCAGTTTAAGGTTAAAAGTACATTTAGGGTTAAGTTGTAGGTACAACAAAGTTATTAAAAATTGTTAATGTTTTGGAGATAAATATTTTATTTCCGAAAATATAGTAAATCATATCGTTTTGTGAACATAATATCGAGATATGTATCGTATCGTGAGCTGAGTGTATTGTTACACCCCTAGTAGCAGGTAACCCAGTCCTCCCTTTGGTCTAGTGTGAAAAAATGAAGTTTGGGTGAAACTTGTTGAATGAAAACACCTTCCAGAAGAAGAGAATGTGTGTGAAAAACTTGAGATTTATTCGGAAGTGCATTAATTGTATCTGTTCCACAGAGAAACACGGTGAAACTCTAATCAGCATGTAGAACTAAGCAGCTGAACTCCTTGGGATTTAGGATTGGAGATGTTCCAGCTCAGTTTGTCTACAGTCCTGTCACTGTTTCCCCCCGAGACCCCCCGCGGTGTCCCAGTCACTCACACCGCGCTGCTCGCTCTCTACTCCGGCTCTATCCGTCCCCGAGCCTCCGCCTGCTGCAGCGCCGCCTCTGGCCTCAGAGAGCATGACGTCCCGCTGAGCATCAGTCGCTTTTTACACAGTTTACACCCGTTCTGTCTTATTTACGACTGTAATCTCACTCTTCTCTCAGGAGAAATAAACAGAGAGAAAAGTGGAGAAAACGAGGAAACGTGGTGAAGAAATCAAACTGATCTATCTGGTTGCCAGATTGTGCGATTTGCAGTAGCATGGTATGATCTCTTTAAATGTACACTTTAACCAATTCTGTATTCTAACTGTACATATCTTCCAGCAACAAAATGGAGCGTATCTGGCAACCCTGAGGAGAGGAGAGCGCCACGGGCAGGGAACATCACAGAGGAAAGCCTGCGTGAGTAAGGAAGAAGGCGGGGCATAGTGACGTCACACAATTCTCTCTATTTAAAGTGCGGCGCGAGTCGCTTTTGCTCATTTTATATTTTGCAACGTGTGAAGAAGAAACGATGGAAGAAATTAGAAAACAATTTAAAAGGATTAGAAAATTTGTTCGACGTCGTCTGGTCAGACTGAGCAACTCTGAACGAGATGCTCTGATACAAAAGTTGCAAGATAACATGCAGAATATGGCAAAAGACATGAATTCATTAATTATACTGATGGCGGAAAAAAAAGTGAAAGAGAGAGAAGATAAGCAGCATCTACAGAACATCACCAAGCCTGAATCGTCCCTGCAACGGTATGAGTATCGAGAAAAGACTGTAGCTCATGAGAAAGAGAGAGAGAGGTGGGCAAGAGAACAAAAGCAACTGGAGGAACGTGTTGGTCATCTGGAGGCCGCTTTGGATTTTGAGAAAAGAAAATTGGAGCAGAAGGCCAAACTAGAGAAGGAGAGGAACACTTTACAGCTCGAGACCATCAGAGAGCTCCAAAGATCCTTAAAACATAGTGAGGAAAGGAGAGAGAATGCTCAGCATGAAAGCGATCTTTTGATGAACGTCCTAGAGCAACTGGATGAGCGTGTTGTTCAGCTGGAGGCCACTTTGGCTTCTGAGCAAGAGAAGCAGCAGCATAACCAAGAGATGACTTATCTGGACACCAAGTTCAGTAATGAAACACCAAATATGTCCAATAAGTCGCAGACAATCTCTGATAAGGTACAAGAAATGAGGATGGGATCCATGGACGACTGGTGGAATATTTTCAGATGTTCAGGAATTTGGCTTCAGATCTAGACAATCATGAGGATGAAAAACAGGAGATCTCACTGGACATGGATTTACGGAACGCCTTGCTGCAGCAGACCATCGCTAAGCTGAAGTCTTCCTCGAACTGTCATCTGGAACAGAAAACAGCAGCACAGGAGAGCAAAGACTCTGTAGAGCTGTAGGAAAGTTTAGATTCATCATGTGAGCACCGTAACCAGGAACAAGAAAAACCTCAAGAAAAACTGCAGTCAGTGTTTGGACAAACCCCTGGAGAACCAGTGCTGGCGTGTCAATGATATAGTAACGTGAAAAAACACCTCCATGCTTATTTATTAAAAAAGAAAAATAAGCATGGAGGTGTTTTCACGCTACTATATCAACTGGAGAATGCTGTTAAGAACAAAATGATAAAACCCACATGATAACACAATGTGTTGGTAAAATATAACAAAGTAAATTGTAATGAAGAAGAAGGTTCTTAAATGGTCACATCCTTCACTCAAATAGAAGTACAGATACTCATGTTTTACAAGTCTCTGGTAAATGTTGAAGTTCTGACTGTATTTTTCTTCTGTAAGTTAAAGTAAAGATGTCCGGGCTCTGACATATTCATTATTACTACCTGTTTTAGTGTCACACTGGTAACTGGACCTCACATCATATTAATATCTTTATGAAGGCTGTCAATCGATTAAAATATTTAATCTTAACTTAAAAACATTTATTTCTGTTCTAAATGTACCTTAACGTAATACTTTTAAAGTTTTTAATACAATAATACAGTGATCCTTAACCTTTTCATGGACCGCCTTTAAGGTGTGGTGGATAAATACAACAAAATAAATGATATGACCATAAAACTGGTAATAATAATAATCGTGAATTCACTGTGTTGTTTTTGTTCATTTTGCTAGCATGGGGGTTTGGTTTTAGGATTTTGGGAGCTTATATATCGTTATTTGTTTGTCTTAGGTAAAAAGGTAAAAGATGGAAGCGGTCATCAGAAGTGCCCTCCCAATGCTGGATAATGATCGACTGAATGACTTGCTATCATTGATGAAAATTGGTGTGAGAACAGACGATGACCTCCAATAGGTCACCTCAGTTGACGTTACAGACTTCCTTTCACCAATAGATTGATTGCACATTTGTCAAATTATGAATGTGCTGTTAATAAAATTCAGATAGATAAATTTCTACAGTCTTCTTCTTTTTCTTTCGGCTGCTACCATTAGGGGTCTCCACAGCGGATCATCCGTCTCCATACCACCCTGTCCTCTACATCTGCCTCTTTCAGACCAACTACCTGCATGTCTTCCCTCACCACATTTATGAACCTCCTCCTTGGTCTTCCTCTTTTCCTCCTTCCTGGTGTCTCCATCCTCAGCATTCTCCTACCAATATAACTCATGTCCCGCCTCTCCACATGTCCAAACCATCTCAATCTCACCTCCCTCACCTTGTCACCAAAACGTCAACATGCGCTGTCCTCTAATAAACTCATTTCTAATCCTGTTCATCCTCGTGCTTTTGGAGGAAGAACAATGATGAGTACCATCCCAAGAACACCATCCCTCCTGTGAAGCATGGGGGTGGTAGCATCATGCTTTGGGGTGTTTTTCTGCACATGGGACAGGGCGACTGCACTGTATTAAGGAGAGGATGACCAGGGCCATGTATTGCAAGATTTTGGGGAACAACCTCAGTTCGAGCATTGAAGATGGGTCGAGGCTGGGTCTTCCAACATGACAATGACCCGAAGCACACAGCCAGGATCTTATTTGACTGATCGCTATCAGTTTGTTGATGTAAATGGTGAGTTCTCCACACTCTATGAGGTAAAGTTTGGTGTTCCTCAAAGATCTGTCTTAGGCCCTCTGCTTTTCTCTTTATATATGCTGCCTCTTGGTGAAATTATTCATAAACATGGGATTCGCTTCCATTGCTATGCTGATGATACACAGCTGTATATTTCAGCAAAGCCAGATGAGAGAGATCAGCTTAACAATATTAAGAAGTGTGTAAAGGACATTAGACAGTGGATGCTTGATAACTTTCTTCTGCTCAACTCAGATAAGACGGAAGTACTTTTACTAGGACCACATGCAGCTAGAAGTAAACTTTCCGATTACGTAGCATCTCTGGATGGTGTTTCTGTTTCAGCATGTACTTGGTGTGATTATTGACCCTAGTCTTTCCTTTGAGTCTCACGTGAATAATATCACCAGGATGGCCTTCTTTTACCTTAGAAATATTGCTAAAATTAGAAATATGATGTCGTTACGCTTTACTGTCTGGGTGTGCAAATAAGTGCATCAATAAGCTTCAGTTAGTTCAGAATGCGGCAGCAAGGGTCCTCACTAGATCTAGGAAATATGACCACATCACCCCTGTTTAAATCAGTCTACACTGGCTCCCAATCAAATCTCGCATTGATTATAAAATACTACTTTAAAGCACTTAACGGTCTCGCACCACAGTATCTGAGTGAACTTCTGTACCAGTATGATCCTCCACGCCTACTTAGATCAAAAGGTGCTGGCTATCTGTTGGTTCCTCAAATAATGAAGACTACAGCAGGGGGCAGATCTTTCTCTTATAAAGCCCCACAGTTATGGAACAGCCTTCCAACCAGTGTTCGGGACTCAGACACAGTCTCAGTGTTCAAGTTGAGGTTGAAAACACATTTATTTAGTCAAGCCTTTGATCAGTAGATTTTTTTCTTAGGTAAAGGCTCAGATCTGGAGGGAACATGGATATAGAGTGTTTGGTGAACTGGGATATTTGTATGCTGTTGTCCCCTCACATTCACACGTTCACTCAGGTTTGTTGACGGTGGTGTGGTGGGTCGTCTATTATCCCAGAGATCCCTCATATCTGTGTTACCTTCTGGTTCTCCCTTTTAGTTATGCTGCCATAGCGAGTCTTGCCGGAGTCCAAACTGCACAGTGACATTAACTTTCATACAACAATAAGAACACTTAATAATCCATATCCTTCTCTTCCTGTCACCCTCTTCTCTCTCTCTCTCTCTCTCTCTCTCTCTCTCTCTCTCTCTCTCTCTCTCTCTCTCGGTCGAGTTAAACATGCTCCTGAGGCTCCAGTGACCACTGTTCCTGCCCCTCTCCTCCGTGGATCTTCCCACTTCGTCCAGGCCTGCCTCTGGATAGTGTTCTCTTCGTCTGGAGGCCACTCTGTGCAGCTTGGGACGGTTTCTCATCAACGCCTTGGGTGGTTCCATGAAATTCCTAAGAACGTGAGCTTTAAGGATGGATTGGACTGTAGTTAATGTCAACAGTCTGCTACACTGACTCAGGAATACAGTTCACTTCTGATCATCATCACTGTACCCCGCAACATTGTATATCTGCTTTAAATGGACATTCGGTGCAACCCAGATGAGGATGGGTTCCCTCTTGAGTCTGGTTCCTCTCAAGGTTTCTTCCTTTGCCATCTCGGGGAGTTTTTCCTTGCCACAGTTGCTCATCAGGGACAAACTTACTTACAAAGAACATATTTACTTTTAATCACCACATTATCTGTGTAAAGCTGCTTTGAGACAATGTTCATTGTTAAAAGCGCTATACAAATAAAATTGAATTGAATTGAATTGAATTGAATTGAATTGAATTGAATTGATAACCAAAGAGTGGCTCTATAAGAAGCATATCAAGGTTCTGGTGTGGCCTAGCCAGTCTCCAGACCTAAACCCAATAGAGAATCTTTGGAGGGAGCTCAAACTCCGTGTTTCTCAGCAAAAGGCCAGAAACCTGACTGATCTAGAGAAGATCTGTGTGGAGGAGTGGGCCAAAATCCCTCCTGCAGTGTGTGCAAACCTGGTGAAAAACTACAGGAAACGTTTGACCTCTGTAATTGCAAACAAAGGCTACTGTACCAAATATTAACATTGACTTTCTCAGGTGTTCAAATACTTATTTGCAGCTGTATCATACAAATAAATAGTTAAAAAATCATACATTGTGATTTCTGGATTTTTTTTTTAGATTATGTCTCTCACAGTGGACATGCACCTACGATGACAATTTCAGACCCCACCATGATTTCTAAGTGGGAGAACTTGCAAAATAGCAGGGTGTTCAAATACTTATTTTCCTCACTGTATAGGTTTCACGGAACACCAGACAGCAGAAACCGGGAGTAAAACAAGGTGTAGTTTTATTGACCTTTAAGAGTCAAACAAACTCAGAAACAAGAGTTCAGGAAATAGTAAACTTAACTGGAGCGAGTGTAAAGAGGATCACAGGATCACAGGATCACAGAGGAGCACAGGATCACAGGGACGCACTGGTGCAGTAAGGCGTCCGGGTGATCTAGGGCAAGTCAAGTCAAGTCAAGTCAAGTTTATTTCTATAGCGCTTTTCACAACAGACATTGTCTCAAAGCAGTTTTACAGAAATCAACAGTTGAGGTGGACGGTGTGTATTTATCCCTGAAGAGCAGCCAGGGTGACAGTGGCAAGGAAAAATTCCCTTAGATGTAATGAGGAAGAAACCTTGAGAGGAACCAGACTCAAAAGGGGAACCCATCCTCATTTGGGTGACATCAAGAGTTTGATCATAAATCTTTCAACAATAAAGAACACTGGAGAGTGAGAACTAACATGAGCACTGAAGTATAAGATTATAAGAAATGTTCTTTCTACAGTCTTATACAGTCTTTATGGTTATAAAACTAGAAGCTACTGAGCTCAACATTTGTGATCATCACAGATCCAACCCCAGCTTCTCCATGCCAGAGCCTTTAAACACTCCAGGAGGTTAGGGTTAGGGTTAGGGTTAATGTCAAAACTCCACACATGTAGTGGGATCCAATTGGCACTGGTACGTCTCTAGATGGTACGGGAGGTTTGCGAGTTCGGCATCTACTTCTTCAAAGGTCCATAATCTTCATGAGGTGGGTTGTGACTGGAGCTGGCCAAACCTCAGGATGGGGAGAAAGAGAAGCAGTGGAGAGGAATTAGCGTAGCTGCTGTTCATGATATTAACAGCACAAGTTGATAATGTGCATGTGATCAGATTTTTTGGAGCACAAGGTTATGATGTGACGTGTGTTATGTGTAGGCTTTGCTAAAAAGATACGTTTTTAACCTGCAGTGCAAGTGTACAGTAGATCAGATGGCGAGTGAAGGGAGAGAGGGCTCTTTTAAAGGGGACTGATTAAGGGAAACCAGGTGCGGGAGATTAATAGGAGGGAGAGGCCGACCGAGAGTGTTAAGAGTTTTAGGGGGGGTGTGGCAGGTGGTTCTCTGACAATAGGACAAATAAACAAGTGTCACTGGAATATTTGTACACACCATTGTAATTGAAAAATACTGTTATTTTAATGGCGCCAAGGGAATATTTCCCATAATGCAACTATACAATACAATAACATACTGTACTGTCCTACAGTAAAATACAGTTCATTTTACAGTTAAACACTGTGTAATTTACGAAAATTGCTAACAGTAAAATTTTTTTGCCTCAATGCTTTTTTTAGTCCATTTAACTACACAGAGCACTGCGTTTCCCACGGGCAACTATTACTGATGCACCACCTGCTAACCTCTAGAGCGCTCTGGACAGGAAACACAGAAGATGCTGCAGAATGAAAAATGGAGGAATATGGAGGTGTGGAGGAGATTCATATGTAAGCCCATATTTCATATTTCTGCCACATTAAATAAAAAGTTGGCCTAATTCTGAGTTTTATCGCAGTTCTAAGTTTTTTCCTCACAGTTCAGATTTTTTTGTATGTAATGGGGCAGCGTCTCCCGTCTGTAGTGCCAGAAAGTTTTACACATTGAAAATAAAAAAAGGCTACAATCGAAAGAATAACATGGTATCACACTAATCCTCTGATCCCTGGACAGAACTCTGTCTAACCATCAGCTATGGAGGAGACGGAACAAGACAGATGAAGCAGAGGAGCCTCATTCATACACCAACAGCTTCAAACCTCAGGCCCACAACATGCGCACCGGAGGATGCACCAGGAATGTCGGATGTTTACGAGAAATAAAGAAAATAAGGCAAACTTTTTTTATTGGCTTTCATAGGATTCAGCCAAAGAAAAATAAAGAAAGTTTTTAAAGTTTGAGTTCATTTTAAACTAAAACATGAAGAAAAACCCCATGCAGTGCGTTTACCTATTTTTGTCTCATAGTAATATATATCAGAGTAATCTGAATTTTTTTATTTATTATTTATTCAATGTATATATTGGTATTTACATTTTTATGTAATAAAAATGGATTTAGTTTCATGGATTTTCTTGTATGCAATTTTAGCAATAAAGATGTTAATTTTTCTAAAAATGAAACAAGTTATTAGTTCATTTTAATATACCCATCTTATTTTCTTTTGCATATTTAGTATTGTTCTATAATAAAGAAAAATTATTTCTTATCTGATCCGGTTAATCGTTGAAATAATCGGTAGAATACTCGATTACTAAATCAATAATGAAAAAAAAAACTGCTCAAGCTACATGTAACAACACTTCTAATCAATAAGCATAGCAATTATTGTGTATTCAGTAAGAAACAGTAAATAACTAAATGTGATCAGTTTATTAAATGATGCACACTGCATACAGTACAACAAATAAGTGTATTAAATTATGCACACTGTATACAGTAAAACATAAGTGTATTAAATTATGCACAATTGTGGGAATTGTTAAATATCCTTGTGTGACCTAGAACATTTCTACACCTTTCTATGTTTGTCTTCGTCTGTCTCACACCTTATATTGTAGCCTTCTGATATGCATTATTCTGCACGTACCCACTTGGGTGGTTCCTGTTTTTCACGGCTTCTTCTTATGTATAACATGATCATATATGGAGTTATCATGCTCAACCATTTCTTCTGTTCCACGTGAACATCTGTCAGCCCTACCCCTTTTATCTGATAGTATATATTCATGTATGACACAATAAAGCTTTGGAACTTCTCTCTGAAAGCTGACTCATGTGTTTCATTGAGACATCCCCGTATACGTAGGAGAGCAGACATCAAGAGGAAAGGCTGTATTTGAGTGAATCCTGTCTAAACAACACACGTGAATCCTGTTTAAACAACAGATGTGAATCCTGTCTAGATGGCAGAGGTAAATCCTGTCCAGGCAGCAGAGGATGAATCAATTCCTTACAGCATACAACAGGGAGGAGAGAGAAGTTTTGTATGGTATTGTATGAGGAAGTCAGGTGTGTCAGAGAAGTATGTGAGGGTGGTGCAGGACATGTATGAGGACAGTGTGACAGCAGTGAAGTGTGCAGTAAAAACGACAGACTGGTTCAAGGTAGAGGTTGGACTGCATCAGGGATTGGCTCTGAGCCCTTTTCTGTTTGCAGTGGTGATGGACAGGTTGACGGACGAGGTCAGACAGGAGTCTCCCTGGACTATGATGTTTGCGGATGATAGTGTGATTTGTGGTGAGAGTAGGGAGCAGGTTGAGAAGAGCCTGGAGAGGTGAAGGTACATGCTGGAGAGAAGGGGAATGAAAGTCAGTAGGAGTAAGACAGAGTACATGTGTGTGAATGAGAGGGAGGGCAGTGGAGGTGCGGTTGCAGGGACAAGAGGTGGAGAAGGTGGAGGAGTTCAGGTACCTGGGGTCAACAGTGCAAAGTAATGAAGAGTGTGTTAGAGAAGTGAAGAAAAGAGTGCAGGCAGGGTGGAGTGGGTGGAGAAGAGTGATAGCAGGAGTGATTTGTGATAGAAGAGTATCTGCGAGAGTAAAAGGGAAAGTTTATAGGACGGTGGTGAGACCTGAGATGTTGTATGGTTTAAAGACAGTGGTATTGAGTAAACGACAGGAGGTGGAGCTGTAGGTAGCAGAGCTGAAGATGTTGAGATGTTTGTTGGGAGTGACAAGGAGGGACAGGATTAGAAATGAGTTTATTAGAGGGACAGTGCATGTAGGACGTTTTGGGGACACGTGAGAGAGGCCTGATTAAGATGGTTTGGATATGTGCAGAGGAGGGACATGGGGTATATCAGTAGGGGAATGCTGAGGATAGAGCCACTAGGAAGGAGGAAAAGATGAAGACCAAGGAGGAGGTTTATGGATGTGGTGAGGGAAGACATGCAGGTTGGTTTGAAAGAGGCAGATGTAGAGGACAGGGGGGTATGAAGACAGGTGATGTGGCACAGATAAAGTGGTGTAAAAATGTGTTTGCCCCTTTCCTGATTTCTTATTTTTTTTCCATGTTTGTCACACTTTAATGTTTCAAATCATCAAACTGATTTAAATATTAGTAAAAGATAAAACAAGTAAACACAACATGCAGTTTTTAAATAAAGGTTTTTATTATTGATCGAAAACTAAATCCAAAACTACATGGCCCTGTGGGTGAATCACACCTGAGTTGAATTTCTCTCACCACACCCAGGCCTGATTACTCCCACACCTGTTCAAAATCAAGAAATCTCTTAAATAGGACCTGCCTGACAAAGTGAAGTAGACCAAAAGATCTTTAAAAGCTAGACAGCATGCTGAGATCCAAAGAAATTC
>NW_025804510.1:0-45734 GCF_014805685.1 Silurus meridionalis | reverse complement strand
CTTTGGGATGTTTAATAATAGATTTAATTTGCAAGCGTATGGTCCTGGTCTGAATCCCTTACACTTCAACAGGTCAAGCTGGGGATGTAGCTCAGCGGTAGAGCGCATGCTTTGCATGTATGAGGTCCTGGGTTCAATCCCCAGCGTCTCCAAGCGACTTCTTTATGATGCATAAAATGTCTATAAGTTTTAGGTGCGCATATTCTTGTTGTATGGTCATCAGTCATGTGACCTCCAAAATATATGGATTGATTATGAAACTTGAATGTCAGTGCATATTGCAACAAAAGCATGCTCTATTTTAAAGTGAGTTGATATGTTGAATGACACTCTCAAGCTCTCTTAAATGGCATGATGGCCAAATGGCAAGGCGTCAGTCTCGTAAACTGAAGATCATGGGTTCAATCCCCATTCATGCCTGTTTGGTGAGTCATTCTTCTTTGCTTACTTTCATCCTGTGCAGTTAAATTAAATTTCTGTTCAACTTGAAGCAGCTTCTTGATTTGCCTTTGTGTTCTTCAGGCAAAGCTCAAATCGCAGGGGATTTGTGTTTTGGGATGTTTAAATATGGTTTGTAATCTGCAAGTGTGAGGTCCTGGGCTGAATGCCTTACACTTCAACAGATGCAGCTGGGGATGTAGCTCAGTGGTAGCGCATGCTTTGCATGTATGAGGTCCTGGGTTCAATCCCTCTTACCTCAGTGATCACATACTGCACCATGTCTGAGATAGCACTGCTATGGTAATTCTCTAGAATGATAAATCAAGGCTCTTCTGTTCTGGCACCGATGGTGGAATGAACTTAGATGTCTAGATAAAGAGTTGATTATCTTTAACTGAAGAAATTCTGAAATACCTAAATTAGCATTTCCAAGTTTGTAGAATTCAGTTATATTTATATTGAGTTTGTATTCTTGCATACCAGAGATTTATTCACTAATAGAATTTAAAGCAGTTAATGTAGTTGACAACTAAATGTAAATGTGTAGAGAAGGTGAGATGAACTGGGAAAGCAGGCTGGGTCAAACCACTGTGAGGAAGAGAACTCAACTGTTTCTAAATGCAGTTTTATGTTGTGTTTATTTTTACTTAAACAATTATTTTAGGTATACATACATATATTTTTCATATAATAGAGAATACATATACAGAGAGTGATTTTAAATATTTTTGGGGATTCGGATTTACCCATGGGTGGTCAGAATGTTCCTACTCTGTTCCAATTTCAGGGGTTCACCTCAGTCAGCTTCATCTGGTCATTTATGATTCTACAACATTCATATAGTCACTGGTCAACTTCCGGATTGTGCGTAATCTTCCTCTGTAATCTATAGCGCAAAGTGTGTGTGTGTGTGTGTGTGTGTGTGTGTGTGTGTGTGAGAGTGAAAGAGAGAGAAATAAAGTGAGTGCCATGATGATGTCACAGGCAGAGGGGGCATCTAGGTGTGATGTCACAGTGTGACACGCCTATATATCAAAGCGTGCTTTTGTTTCTCATTTGTGAATTTAACAATTGTAAGTAAAGAGACAATTAAATTGACAACCACCAAACAAACAAACAGCAGCAAGGCAGCGATTAGCAGCAACTAAAAACATTAAAATCTTCTATTGAACATTTCTTCACAGGTACCTGTCGTCTAAATAATTATGGCAGAATATTGTAGATTATTTAGTAGAAGACTCGAAAAGTACAAAGTCATTATTTAGCGACATTAGTAACTACCTAGCTAATCTTAGCTTTTATAGTTTAACTTTTTATTAATCCAACAAATGTACTAATAATTAGTATAGAATCTAAGATACAATGAAGTAGCTTAATTTAACCTATTTATCCCATATTTTAATCAAACTCATGTAACCTGTTTACTCCAAGTATAATTAACATAATATACTAATAAATAGAGTAGAATAGGGTCAGACTGGGACTACAATTTTAATAATCCTTGCAGCCGTGGCATGTTTTATCTGTTGTGGAATTCCTTGTCATTGTTTAGACAATACGCATAGCTCCCAGTGTATAAAATTACAGGTGAAGAGTCTTCTAGAAAACATCTCCACAGATATGGATCAAAACATCTATGTGGATTTGGATGGAGGATTTTCAATGAGTGAGAAAATGACTGTAACAAACGTTTCCTTATAACTAAAAGCACTAAACTCTTTCTATGCTTTAATTCTGATTCTTTGATTATATCGTATATAAATCATGTTGTTGTTGTGTGTATTTTATGCTGTGTGCAGGAACATGGCAGCTGGTGAACAAAGGTGGCTTTGCAAGGTATGCGCCTGCATCAAGCACGCGGTGCGCACATCAAGCATGTGCTGAGGGGTATCACATCAACTTTGAACCTCTAGAGCTCCTGCTTGTTTTTTCTTGTTCTTCAAAAGCACTGCCTGTGGTGCCTGGAGCAGCCCACCTGTCCTTTAGGTAAACGTGCCATCATTTCCCGCAAATGGTTCAGGTTTCCTCCAGAAAGGACAATCTTTGGAAAACTGATGGACCGTTCAGACCGTGATGGACATTCTGCACCACGCTGACATGTTCTCCCAGATGGAATGTGGCTAGATTCCATCCAGAACTCTGTCTATGATCTTCCTGGAGGACTTCAGCTGATCACCCGTATCTATCATGTGCGAGGGCTATTACCCTTGCCCAATCGTATGGAGTTCCTGCCGCTGGTTGCTCCGAGAACTCACAGATTTCTCTTCACGGAATTGTGCAAAGCACCTTTGTAACGCATACACCATCACCTTCTGTGGCTATGTTCTATGGACAACTGAACCAGCGAAACATCGTGATTGGAATGTCGTCCTATCCTTTGGCACACATTTCACACAGTCAGAACAGACTAAGGTATTCTCATCGAATCTCACGGTGGGGTTACAGGTTACAATGGTGTGGTCT
This sequence comes from Silurus meridionalis, assembly GCF_014805685.1. Classification (NCBI taxonomy): domain Eukaryota; kingdom Metazoa; phylum Chordata; class Actinopteri; order Siluriformes; family Siluridae; genus Silurus; species Silurus meridionalis. Next base: position 42,830 of record NW_025804510.1, on the reverse strand, counting down.
GCACTGAGTCTCACAGTTCTATATCTGTTCCCCTGCCGCACTGGATCAGACAACTATCACCCATTTCAGAAAAAGAGAAAAAACAAGTGAGTCTGGACAAGGACAGGAACTGAAAGCTAAACCTCCATGTCCAATAATAATTAATAAAATCAATAAAATCTAAAATAATAAATCACTTGTTTATTGAAGTGTTCAACATCATTTAAATCCTGATTCTAAATCAGTGTGTCTCAACTGGAGGATGCTTAAGCTAAATAATTAACCACATGATAAACGTTTGAAAAATGTGACAAAAGTAAAATTTTATAATTATTAAAAGATGAAGTTAAACCATGATTTTGTCTTCCTTTCAAGCTGTCACCTCCTGGATTCTTCCACCTGTAGATATCCATCTTGTGGGCAGCTGTGGCTCGGGTCAAATGCTGGGGAAACTGGTCCTCAGTGCCACATTGTGCAAAACACCACACACCCTGATAATCTTGTACACATTTTCCAGGTGGTATAGAAGTCTTCCATCTGAGACATCCAGAGCTCCACATCTGCATTTAAGGAGGTGAGGAGCATCTGATATTTCTGTCACATGTCATATTATAGACTACATTAGGACAATGTTTACAATTTCATGTTTTAAAGTCACCAAGAAGCCAGTCATCAGCCCTCAGCTGTCTAGTCTGTTCCCTACACTGCTATGTGTCAGGATAAAGGAATCATGTGCTGAAGCAGGTCAGTGTGCACAGTGAAGGAAACCAGATGTATCAACTACACCTTAATAATAACATCCAAAATGACAGGCATTATGACACTCAGGGCAGATACCAGACCTATAGCATGAGATTTAATAGAATTATATTATATCTAAATATCTGAAAAAGTTGATTAAATATAATATTTATATAAAGTATTTGTCTGCCATTTCCCACTAGAAACAAACTGTTGTCATTAACCCCAGAGTGGTGAGGACCTGTATTTGGACATGGCATGGTTCCTGTGTTTCTGTAGTACTGGACCCAATTCAGCATAGATCCAGGAGCACAGCTGTAGGAATCTAAAGATTATTAGCCAGTCATCCAGACCAAGAAATCATGGTCCCTGGAGATTTTCTTAATCTTCCATTACACCACAGCATTTATGATTTATTACAGCTCATTATGGAAAAATAAAATAAACTGATATTTGGTTCTGTGCCGTGAACATAAAGCAATAGCTACAGAAAAGCTCTGCTTCCTCTGTAGCGGTATTTAAACCCATTTAAAATGCTTTCAGTGATTCTACATTCTGTTTATATGAAGTGTTTCAACAGTTTGCATGTTAATTGGCTGTATGGTGCATTTAAGTGCATTTTAGTGAATTTATGAACCACATCTGGCTGGAACCACACAGTGTGTATCAGAAAAGCAGCAGCTTCAGATCAGTCTATTTCCACTGGGATTCAACTCTGAAAGATTATTTTTATTTTATTATATGAAATATTTTATATTATTTGTTTGACTTTTCTTTCCTCAGCATCACTTGATTTTCCTCCTGTAGCTCAGAGACGTGTTCCAGGTGGAGGATGAAGACCTCTGCCGGATGATAACTGTACGACCCTGAACGGTGAGTTTCTTTAAAACATAGTTTATCATTTATTATTATAATTATTATTATTGAAAACAAATCACCCATAAAATAAATAAAGAATGATAATAAAGTGATAATATTTCCATAAATGTTGCAGTGAGCAGAAATGGACCTTCGGCTAATGGTGTAGGAGACATCATCATTAGCCTCATGCTTTTTTGCTAGCTGCTTTTGTGTTTATTAGTTTATTAGAAACGTCTACTTTTTTGACTAAAAGATGAATAAAACTATATTTAGTTAATAAGATTACATGTTACATTAGTACATGAATTTACTTATAGTTCACTAAAATCTGTGTAGTGTATGACTGATTGTTCCTCTGTGCTTCAGTAACTGCTGTTAAACTGAGAGGAAAGAAAATGGCTTCAGTTCAGCAGAAATGAACTGATAAACAGTGTTAGGAAAAGACAAATATTTACTCAAATATAAATTGTGATAACTTGTTAAAATGTTTTAATGGTTTAATAGTGGATTTATTCAGGTTTAAACACACAAGCTGGTGGTGAAGGTAATATTTATAGATTCCTTTTAAGACGCGTCTCACTGTGTGTTTGTCTCTTCAGACACAGGAAGATGGAGACAGACACAGCATCAGTCTCCTCCAAGCAGCTCATCCCTGTGAGGACTCGGTCTCCTCCAAGCAGCTCGTCCCTGTGAGGACTCAGTCTTCCAAGCAGCTCGCCCCTGTGAGGACTCAGTCTCCAAGCAGCTTGTCCCCTGTGAGGACTCAGTCTCCAAGCAGCTTGTCCCCTGTGAGGACTCAGTCTCCTCCAAGCAGCTGTCCTGTGAGGACTCAGTCTCTCCAAGCAGCTCGTCCCTGTGAGGACTCAGTCTCCTCCAAGCAGCTCGCCCCCTGTGAGGACTCAGTCTCCTCCAAGCAGCTCCTCCTACCAGTCATGAGCCTCACATAGAGATAAATACAGAGCACATAGTGTTTGAACAGCTTTATGTTATAGGTTACAGAGGGATTTCTGTCCAACACCAGGGATCAGGAGGAGAAGGAAAAGATGAAGAGATCAAGAGGAAGAAGATGAAGAGAAGATGTTATGGACTCGTCTCTGAGCAACAGTTTAAAGTCTCATCTCACTCTTTTCCTGTTCAGTATCTCACCTCAGGTCTGGGATATCAAAGATTCCTGTAGATGATGTGTTGTGTATACAGTAGAACATCAGCTGTAGGAGAACCAGGAATAATTGACTAAACAAGGATTTGAATATCAAGATTTAGCAGAAAGGAGGAAGTTGTTTTGCTGATAACTGATCAAATGTTACACTAGGGCACTTTGTATTTGTGGAAGTGGTGTTACTAATCTCACGTGTAAACATTTGAATTGTTTTTATGCCTCGTTAGTCTTAAAACTAACATTTATAGAACTGACTAATAGAAAGTGTTTTTTCATGGATCACCTCAAATCAGTGTTACATTCATTGTGTGTGTATAATGATGGCATGTCAGCTATAAGGGTGATGAAGGAAAAGTCAAATCTAAATGAAGTTTGTCACTTTTTGTTTCTTGTCATTATTTGTTGTCCTCCCATGTGCTGCTGTACACAGGTGAACAGAGACGTCCATTCACACCAAGTTTTTACAGAAATCACCAAATCTTGATTTTAATACTGCTGAGATGATTTTATAGGAGTTTAGTTTTTTATTTTAATACCAATATAAAAATCCCATACATATTATGGTGTAGTCGTGGACCAGTAGAGAAAACACTAAGTGCTTGTAAAAAGACTGGCGGCAGATCAAAATCAATCACATCTTTCATTAATGTTTTTCCTTTTTTAAATACATTTTTGGACTTGAATGTATTCAATAAAAAATATGTATTACAGTTAATTTACCTTGTGATTAATTTACCAGATTATTTTATTTTTATGATAATTTCTTGCTTACAACGTCTTAATAAGTAGATGATTATAATTGAAGGATGAACAGAGACTATAAATACTACCATGTGTTTAAGTACAAAATCTGTTTGTGTTCAGAGAAGGTAAGTATAATGAATAATCTAGGGAAAATTAAATAAAGTCTGTTAAAAGTGCAGTGTTGTCAGGAAACAGAAGGAAGCGAGGCCAGGTAGCATGAATGAATGATTTCTTTTCTAATAGCTCATAACACACATCTGACACGCTAATCACGTGTTCTCTCATTCTCTATTTTCAATGCACTTCTACTCCCCTAATGGTCACTTTAAGTATAACAACAACAGGTCACCACATGCAGTACAAACTAATTACACCTCAAATTAAACCCCACATTTTATCAAAATCACATTCCAAACTGCAAACACGGTTTCTATTAAATAATATAATTCTAAATATTTTAATACCCTACTGTGTCTAAACAGAGCGCTATAGGAACTCGTGTAGGGTTTACAATCACACACCACTGTCTTAACACCACCTGTTTTCAGCTTCCGCTGCATTTGAATCATTGAAGCCCCGCCTTTTGTGACGTCGGTATTGATCTCTCTGATAGCGCTGGACTCGCTTTTATTGTCATGACAACTTTGTTGTGCTGCAGTTCAACACAAACATTTACTGACCACAGCAATGAAGCGCAAACAAACAGCTGAAATGTTTAATTTTTTTAGTGATAAGCGTCAATGTTTTGAACAATCCGCTCCAAGACACCAAAAAGATTTTTCAGCCAGAAAGAGCGACTTTCAGAAGAAAGAAGGAGAAATAATGACAGATAATAAGACGGGTAACAGCTACAGCTGCTTCTCCTGCTGTCAACTTTATTCAACTTTATTGTCATTGTACAGAGAACAAGTACAGAGACAATGAAATATAGTTATCATTTAGTTCCTAAAACCACATTAAATATCAATCTGTCATGCAGGAAATATAAAATGATTTTGTACTGACTGAGTAATGCAGCACTTATAAAATATTTGTACTACAACATTGTGTGTGTTTAAGACTGGTGCAGTTTTGCATGACTCTGTTCTGTTCACTGTTTTAACTAGAAGTTTATAATGATTTCTGTTTAACTTAAACTTTGTTTTGTATTTTGTAGATAAATTTAACGTTGCCAAGTGCAGAGATAAAAAAGGCAACATCAGAAGGCCAATGAATGCCTACATGGTTTGGGCGAGGAAACAGCCCATCTTTTCCAAGGCCAATCCAAATAGCAGCTCTGCAGAGATCAGCATGCAGCTTGGGATCGCGTGGAACAAACTGAGTGAAGAACAGAAGAAACCCTACTACACTGAATCATGGAGGCTTAAACAGGAACACGAACAGTTGTTTCCTGGTAGGTGAACTTTCTTTATAGACAAATGGCAAAATAACAAAACAAACGCATCAATTCTGACACTTTTATTGTTTTTATGTTGCTTCTTACTCTTAAATTCTTCTTTTCTATCATGTAGATTGGGTTTATAAACCGCTTCCAAAGAAGGGAAGGAGAAAAGGCAGTTTGCAGAGTAGTGACTCACAGAGGAGACCTGATCATCAACCAAACCACCACATAGTCATGAACATGCCAGAAGAAGTACCAGTCCATGACCTCGTGCCTGAAGTTAGTGATCAGTTCCCCGGCCTTAGCCACCAAGAACTGCTGTCTCCTAAAGACATCTGCTTTGATCCTCCTCTTTTCCCTTCTGTTTCTGAGTCGACTTTCTGCCAGACCAAGTGAGTTAGTAAACTGCATTGGAACAGTTTCAGAAGAATGACATGCAAATGAAGTTTTACTCTGCATCTTAAATAATCACATAATCGCCACTCATTTACTTTAATATGCAGCTAAAATTGTGCACTTCTGTTTACAGCACCTGCTATGGGTCTGACTGTACAAGCAGTGAGGTTCAGCTCGAGGACGAGGAGGAAATCACTTTGCTCAACAACGACATCTTTTCCATGTTAAATGAGGAATATTTTTAACCAGTCTGGAGACCAGAATCATACTGAAGACCCCACAACAGCACAGAGATCCTGGATTCTGTACCAATCTTGATATTGACAGCTTGAGGATCTGTTGAAGAAACTTGAAGAGATGGAAAATGATTCAGGAATAGAGGAAGATGGTGAAATACGAACATTTCATGTACTTTAGTGTGCATGTTGTTTCACCATCTTCATTTTTTTTATTTTTATTTAAATAAAGATTTTGAATGTCAATCATGTCTAATGTCTCTTCATCACAGAGAGCATTCAATACTATTTTTTTCTTGAAATCCACTTTAGTAAAGTCAGTGATGTTTGATGTCCTTAAAGAAAAGGAATTTGACAGAAACTGAAGTTGAGGTATTTTCACAGCTTTAGTGCTTTGTTCATTTTGAGCTCTGAAAGCAATATAGCTGACAGAATGTGAACCTGATTCACTTAAACATCTGTACTATAATTAATCATGGATTGGCACAAGAAAGTGGATGATCTTTCAGCAGTTATTCTGACAGGGTTAACACTGGATTCACCTCACAACACCTGAACACTACTGCTGGATGGAGCATGCGTAACGAGCGGTTAGAATGGAGGTGGAGCAACAGTAAGAAGCAGATCTGTGGCTGATGGGACTAATCAGTGTGTGTTTCCTGTCTGATGAACTGTTCTGTATTGGTCCTGTTTACTTCAATAGTAAGGAATGTAGACCTGAGATCCTGATTATTGGTCTTTTATTACCCATAAGGCAGTGGTTTTTTACCTTTTGAGGCGTGACTCATTGTTTACATGAAGAAACACAGTGCATGTAGAATGCCTCAGGAGCCCTGCAGTGTGTGCTGTGTGCATGTGATTGATGAATGCAGGTAGATTCAACTAAAACTGCATTCAATCTGGTTGATTATCAGTTATTTTTAACTACATTTAAGTTCCTGTTATAGGATTACTTGCAATTTTGTAAATTCAACTTTATTTCCATTAATTGTCCTGAAAATTCCTGCAACCATTCCTAGGAAATACATGAGCTGTTCCTTAGTCTTGGGCACAGGGATATTTTGCCTGACTCTGCTTTATTTTTTATTACATACAAAGTTTGCAAATGCACAGTGCCTCCAATTATTGGCACCCTGTTTAAGATGTATTGGACTTCTAAAAATTCTCCTTTTTTAAAACAACATAGAACCCAAATGCAAAGTACATATACTGATGGGGTATAAATGACGTGACACAGAGGCTAATTTCTTACCCATTTGTCAACATGGCAAAGACAAGAGAACACACCATTCAAGTAAGGCAGATGTGTGTCGACTTCATAAGTCAGGCAATGGCTACAAGAAAATAGCCACTTTAACTTGCCGGTATCTACAGTCAGAGGAATCATTAAAGTTTAAAACAACTGGAACAGTGACAAACAAGGCTGGAAGAGGTCCCAAGTTTATCTTGCCAACGCACAGTGAGGAGGATGGTAAAAGAAGTAAAAAATTCCCAAGCTCACAATACAGAATTGCATCAAAGAGTGGCATCTTGGGGTCACAGAGTTCCAAAACAACCATCAGACGTCTACACAAGCTGTTTGGGAGGCATGCAAGGAAAAAATCTTTCACTAACACCACAAATGTAACCTGAGTTTGCTAAGCGGTACTGGGACTTCAACTGGGATGTGCTTTGGTCAGATGAGACTAAGATTGAGCTTTTGGCAACAAACACTCTAAGTGGGTCTCATGAAACAAAAGATGAGTCAGCACCTCATGCCCACCGTGAAGTATGGTGGAGGATCTGTGATGCTGTGGGTCTCTTTCCAAAGGCCCTGGGAACCTTGTTAGGTGCATGGCATTATGTTTGAAGTACCAGGATATTTTAAATAAAACCTGATGGCCTCTGCCAGAAAGCTGAAGATGGTCGTCATTGGGTCTTTCAGCAGAATAATGATCCAAAACATGTGGCAAAATCTACACAAAAGTGGTTCAGCAGTCACAAACTCAAGGTCCTCCATGGCCATCTCAGTCCCCAGACCTCAACCCAGTCGAAAACCTGAGCTAAAGAGAAGAGTGCAAGAGAGGACCCAGGACACTGGATGATCTAGAAAGATTGTGCAAAGAAGAATGATCAAAATCCTCTCTGTGTTCTCCAATCTTGTGAAATGTTATAGGAGGAGATTAAGTGCTGTCTTGTTATAAAAGGAGGTTGTAAAGTATTATCAGGTGCCACAATTGTGGCACACATGATTTCAAGTTTTTTTTTCTAAATCCATGGATTTGTTTTAACACACTAGAAATAGTGAGTTCTGTCCGTCTCTACCTGTGTTTTTCTGACTTCTGCTTCAAATTCCCACATGTTCTATGAAACCAATTTACAGTAATTTTCTTTTTCCCCATTTTCTTTTTCTGTCTTCTATTTTAGTTTTCTTTGAGCATACAACATACAACAATACAATACAATAGAATACAATACAATACAGATATGAACCTACCTGTCTGGATGAGTATTGGAGAATTTATTTGTCAATTATCCGCTAGGTGGCAGTAATGACACACTTACTGGTAAGCTGTAGAAGACATTAGAAAAATAGAATTAAATCTTTAAATTCAGTGTGTTTTTGGGAGATTTAGAAATAACTTCTCCATGAGCACTCTAGTTATCTCAGGGGATCAAAATCTGGTCCCAGGCCAAATGCAGCCTGTAAACAGATGTTAATTGGTCCTTGGTTTCCTATAAGAATGTATGATGTATGGAAGAGATGACAGCAGCATAATTCAGAGCAAGAAAATAAAACAGAGTCAAAGAGGATAAAATACATACCTACATGTTTATTTCTTTGATTTTGGTGAGTACACAGTTTGTAATGTAAAATGGTTGTATATGGAATTAGATGTACTGATGTCATTGTGAGAAAACAAACTCAGATCTTGAACAATGGATTCTGGTGAGTTTGTGGTATTAAAAGGTAAGATGTGTTGGTTGATCAGTAACGTATATGAGTCTGAACTGTTCATATGTGATAATGATGAGGAACTGTTTAATTAGCCATGTGACTGAGTGTCGATGATAGTGGAAATAGTGAAACCAGTGAACCGACTCTTCTGGACTTTATTATTTAACTCTTTTGAACTGAGTTACTTGAACTGATTCAAAGGAATCAAATTACTAACCAAATCTTTTTTAACTGAATTGATCAAACTGAATGTTATTATGTTTATTGATTAGAAATAAATAAATATAATTTTATTTAGTTTTACTTTTTAACCTTCATTTAATATAATTTACTTTTGTCACATTTCCAACATTTTATCATGTGGATTTAAATTTTAGTTAAATTTAAATGAAGTCCAACATTTTAATAATAGAAAAAAACACACAATATTTAAACATGTAATTTTGATTAAATATTACAATAAACATAGATTTATTTTTTACTTTATTATATGTATAACATGTGCTCATATGCTGAATCTAAACCTGCCCAGAGATTAGAAGATGTTTTGCTCTCCACTGCTGCCATTGCCTGTTCTTAATGAATTATTGAAGAAGTTGTGTATAAAGTGAATGATCTGTTGTTTCTTTTTAGTTTCCTTCCATTTATTTTCTCAAATTTTAAAGTTTCCTCCAGCTGAGCAACACGTTCCTCCAGTCGCTCTCTGTCTCTCATTAAAATTTTCTTTCTACCTCACAATGATTCAGGGAATCCTGCAGCTCTGATGGTTTGAAAGTGTCTGGTGATCATCTCCTCCATGTCTAGTTTGATCATCTCTATTTCCTTTTCAAATTTATTTTGTTTTTAAAGTGGTCACCAGCAGACGTTGCTTCAGTCGCTCTGTCGCTCCTCAAATGATCACTCTGATGATCTGCACTTCTTTTCCTCAGTGATTCAGAATCCTGGAGCGCCCTGGTGGTCTGGAGGTGTGTTATTACTCCTTCATGTCTAGTTTTGCCTTCTTTCCTTTCTTTCTTCTTAAATGACCTCAAGCTGAGCAACACGTTCCTCCAGTTGTTTTTGTTCTCTCCCAGCTCTGGCTTCTCTCAGTTATATACTTTTCCTGCTGCTCCAGGAGCCAAAGTAGCCTCCAGCTTTGCACTCTGTAGCAGAATGGCTTTCTCTTCTTCTGTTATCTTCTCTATCATTAGATTATTAAATGCATCCAAGTCTTTACTACTTTCTCCATGTGTTCCAGCTTCTCCTTCATTTCAGCAATCTGCTCAGATTTCTTCTTTCTTCTGCTTTGATAAATTCTTAACCTTCTGAAGAGCTCCATGTTTATGCCTCTTTACTCACAAGTCGGAAATGAGAGAACCAGAGCGCGTCTGACTTACATATAAGTTGCCCCACTGTGACATCACAACGAGGTGCTCTGCCCACGGTCTCTTTCTCTCTCTCTCTCTCTCTCTCTCTCACACGCACACTGTATTGTATTTTATTTATTGTAAAACTATATGCTTCAGATGAGTTTTATAAAAACATTTTACTTATATAAAACGTCATTCAATGAACACACTTTGAGCTTTACATCATCCATAGATGCTGAAGTTCCTTAGAAAATGTGTACATCTTAAAAACTTTCTTCGTTTTTCCGTAGTCACCACAGCAGATCATCCGCATGTTTGATTTGAGACGCTGGATCCCTTCCTAATGCAACCTCATTTATCCGGCTTGGGACTGGCACTAAGTTTGTGCAGCCCTAATGGCTGGTTTGACCAGGGATCGAACCCGGGCCGCAGGGGTGAGAGCGCATCCTAACCACTAGACCACCAGGGAACCTAATGAATCTCTTGACAATACAGACAGAATTGTATATTATTCTCTGTAAGAAACAGCTTCCTTACCTCCTACCAGACAGCCAAGACTTGTACAGAATACAGGATGATGTTCACATGCAAGGAGTGACCAGTACCTGCCAGAACTTCCTGTAGTTCCTATTTGCTGTTGGCCTCTCAGACTCTATCAATTGATTATTATAATATTTAAATTATAAAGATTACCAATAACGCTGTGCAGATCTATTATATATTTTATTTATTTATTTATAAAGACATACAATTCTATAATTATTATCTAGAAAAATATTTGGCTTTTTGGTTGACAGGAAGCTGATCTGACTAATGCACTTGGTGATATTAACGGGCTTTGTGAACTTTGCTGCCATAATTGCAAAGTCTTGAGAGTGGTTTTATTGCAAGATCATGACTGGCATTTAATGACAGCTGCACCTCCATGGCATATCTGCACACAAGATACATAATACAATTAGAACTTACTGAAGCACTTTTTTATAATAGAGAACTAAAATTTATAGAATAAAGATAAAGACTGATAAAGATTTGATCCTTTAAATACAGTACCTAAGACTTTTGTGTCCCAAACTCAATGATGCTTTTTGTCAGATTTTCCACTGATGCTGCAGGTTCTCCTTAAGGCCTTGTTGGCCAAGTCGCCTGTTTGAGAAGGACAAAGACCATGAGTAAAACTGAAGAATCCAGAAAATGTGCTCCAAAACAGGATTTACAGTAAACTTACCAAGTAGCCTGATAACTGCTGCAACAGACGTTTCTTAACTGCCTTTGCTTTGTTTGTGTTTCCAACAGTGTGTTCAAGATCAGCCAAACACGTTTCTATTAAATAAAAATTGGATATATTAAGTGTTTGTAGCAGTAACTGATTGACCAATTGTGAGTTCATGCAACATGGATGGCAAATTTGCAATATTTCAACCATTTGATTATTGACACACACTGTCTCATATGAGTCTCACATTTGTAGGACTGCAATCTATCAAATGATTATTATTTTTGAAACAAAGCTGGGAATTAAACACGATGACGCTTTTGCATTCAGTACCGAATATGGGTGTGGGTCCACATCCAGCCCAGTTGTGCACAAAGAAGATCCAGGCTGAACACGTAGTCCCATGTAGGACAGAGATCCTCACATACCAGCTCTTCTGGAATGTCAGACGTTGTCTTGAAGAGCCTTCAGTGTGCTTGATGGTGCTGCAGATGTTTCAGGAGGAACCTGGTAGAGAAAACATCTTTTCTTTAAAATCAGTTCATTAAAATAATGTTTACAATAATATAGTGATGATGGAAAGGTCACAACCAATCACAATTACAGATCCTCAGAACAGGAGGTTGTGCTCTAACTGTGCATTCCGCTTTATGGTTATATAACTCCATTTATTAACACTAATATAAGGAGGAGTTCTAGAAAATAAATAGTAAATAGACATGTAAAGTAGCACACTTTATTATAGGGTTTATGTATCAGACAGTAGCAGGTGTAAATAATGAACATAATGAGGCATTCTTTGCAAATGGTCATCAGCACTCACACTAATACAAAGAATATCCTTAAATAGTGACTTGTAAAAACTGTGAAGCAAAACCGAATTAGCTCCACTAGATTACACTGAGACTTGAGAATCAAAACTAGATGTTGACTGTTGTTGTAGTTGTTGACTGTTCTGATGACTGTGTTGATAAGAATCAGCTACTTACCCTATCCCAGTGCAGATATTTGCTGAGCAAGCATAAAATATCTCCGCCCGCTTTCATTTTGGTCACGATGTATGGCTCTGCATAAAGGGGCATCATAGGAAAACATGGCCATGTCACCATGACCATTATTAATTTAGCTTCAGGAAAGTCTGCAAAGGAAACAAAAATACAGACTTAAAATACACTGTATAGAAAGAAATACAAAACCAGAACAACACACATTTTGCTTCTTGTATCACTGAATCATTTTAATAGATATGTAATGGAACGTCAATATAATCTCACCTTCTTTAAGAAGTCTGTAGGCTTGTGCACTTTATGAGAGTCCTCTCTGCTGACATAAGGCTACATAAACCCTACAGAGAAACTGCAGGACGTTATGTGACTTTTCTGCCTTGATCTTGTCCAAAATGACTGTCAGAAACGTCTCTGTTAGCACTAAATGAAGCAGAAGAAAAGGATCATCCAATATCCAACTAAATCACACATGTACTCAAATCATGTATATAAAACTATTAGATGTGAGGAAAACTATTAGACTTTATTTAAACCAAAACCTGAGTAAACGTTTTACACCACAAACCATATCTAGTTCATTTTAAGAACATCAGGGCACTGAATTAACTTTACAAATGAGAAAACTCAAATCACAGCTACACAATAAAGTGGTTTAAATTTTGTGCACACTAAATAAAACAGAAGATAATAACTGACCTTGTTTACACAAAACACAGATGTGACCGATTTTCCTCATCTGTCAGACCAGGAAGTTTACAACTGCCTTTAAGTAGTGCAGAAACCCAGTTAGTAGATAATAAATCATAACTGGCATCATGAAGAGTTTCACACAAGCGATGAGGATTGTGTTTTGTTGTGTTTGTGCTGTGCAGCATCAATTCGAGGTCTTTAGCAGTCGTGTGACGTCTGATGCGGCTCTTTTGCTCTCGGGTTTGTCTGGGTTTGATTTCCTATGGGATATTTACAATCAGATACATGCAAACACAAACACATTAAATGTATTATTTTATGTTTTATATACAATAACCAGAATTTATACTTTACTTTGTTGGTTAAAGAAAAATGTGACCATATTAAGATCTTCCAACTGATTAACATTCTATCATGAAAGACTTAATTACAGCTCAATGTGTAACAGGTTCAGCTGAGTTTGCTGCTGTTTATGGCCTGTGTGTTTTTGGAAGATGTTAATCTTTCAGTTCACGTCTCCTTATTGTTTTGGGATGGTGAAAGAAATTTGCATTGTACTCTTCTTCATTACATACAAACAAACATCTGTATGTTCCAATACTTTTGAAGGAAATGTTCATACTGCAAAAGCTAAGATCGAATTGTATCTCCTCCAGAAAATAGTTTACAACAAGTCACATTTAAATACCTTTGTCAGCTTTCTGCTTATTGTCAGTTTGAGTGAAGGAACTTTTGTCTCTGCAATGACAATCATCAGTTTATTACAATAATGCAAATACTTTACACATCAGAATACAGAACCTCAAAAGGTTTTTGTACTACCTTGTTCAACTCGTTCTTGAGTTTTTTCTGTTAAGGTTCAAAGACAAACACCAGAGACAAACGAATGACATTTAGTTTCACTTAGTCAGATCTCACTAAAGTTTCATTATGTCTGCATTTGAAATCAAAAGAAAGTACCTTCATGCAGATGATTTTCAGGACTTCTCATTTTGCACTTCAGCTCTTGAATTTCAGATGTTTACTGGTGTTTTCGGCTGTACAATAGTTAACAGAATGATATGAAAAGGTGCTCAGATCACACTAATCACATTATATGTTTATTTGATAGAAATGTATCATGTAGTAATACTGTGCTTTTACTGTCTTACACACTGAAAGCAGAAACATTTAAACTATACACACCTTTAAGTGCCAGAAACTGGTTTTCAATACCAGAGTTCCTTTAGAAAGAAAAAAAGGTTCAGTGTCATGTGCACTTTATCTGTAGGATGATTTTGTTTGCAGACATTTACATAAATTAAATGTGACCAAATCACGTGACATGAACAATTCTACATTAAAGATAATACATTGTGAATAATTACAGAAAATTACAGAAAAATAATTAGTAAAATAAAGTATAAACAGTAAAAACTTACTTGTTTGTGTCTGTGTTCAGCATCTTAAACTTTTCAAATCTACAGTCAGTTTCTTTATTTTATGAAAATCACCCACACGCAGTCTTAATTGTCAGCTGTCCAGAAAAATGTGTGTACTAGTCATGGCAAATGGCTTTGTTTTGTCATCATGGGAAACATGCACCAATCAGGATGCGGACGCTACTGGAGAGGGGTGCATATAACATGTACCGTATTTGTAATGTTTTTGCATTAATGTAATAATATCTGATAATTAGAGCATCGCTGCATGTGGGTGTGTTTGCAGTGCAGAGTAAACGAAAAAACGCTGTGCAGTCATGTCTTCAAGATGCTCAACTTAATGGGATAATATGTGTTTTATAGCATAATGATGCAAACATTATTTACATTCATCACATTACTGTGCTGGAAAACAATACAAATTAAATAAAGAAGTAGTAGAAGAAGAAAAGCAGGACAAAGACAGAGGTAATGTGATGTAATGAATAGTGATGATCATGAATAAACTCAGTTTAGTAATAGTTTGAACAAACTTTATATTGGTCCAGTTTTAAAGTTTATTCTAAAAGTTATAATAGTAATAAGTGGACAAGAAATATGATTCAGTTCATGTCACACAGATTTATAAGTTTTTTTATTATTTCAATTCAGTGTCATTACAAAATAGGTTTAAATTTGTAGAGATTTTATTTGGACAAACATATCGGAAAAGAAATCAGCAACATATATTGGTCATCATCAGTCGACCTCTAGGTGTGAGTTTAAATGATATGCTCAGTTGTATGTATGAGATAATTGTAGTCTCTGCCTTTAGAGAGACGGAGACTGTCTGGACGGTGAGACGCCAAAGTTGCTAATATTATAATAATTACACTGATCTATTAGAGACGCTTATCAGAAAAGTCCAAATCAAATCCACTTGTGCAGCAGATTCATGTGATGTGAAATAATGTCCTAATGGCAGCAATATACAGTCATATATATATTTCTATAAAAGAGCTCTGAAGGTTTCAGTCATTAAGAAGAACATCTTCAGAGGGTTTTCTGTCCTGGTATCATAAGTGTAGATAAACATAGGTTTGTTTAATTGACAGCCCTGATGAAGTCTGATGACCTGAAGAAGGTGGAGCTGAGACTTGACAGCAGACGGACTTCTGAGGAGGAACATCAGCACCACACGAGAGGTTAGAGGTCACCAACCTGTAATTAATCCTGGAGGAATTAAGTGATTAGAGAGATAGCCATTTAAATGTGTGTGTGTGTGTGTGTGTGTGTGTGTGTGTGTGTGTGTATCAGGTGAGTGTACAGTTCAGTGAAGTTCTGATACACCTTCAGGACAGACTTCTGTCTTCAAGTCACATCACTGTCTCACTCACACACATACACACACACACACACACACATATAAAAAATATATAGAAGAACATACAGTAACGCGTTACAGTATTAGTTACTGTTGTAACGCACATACCAACACTGTATGTATAAAGTAACTCTACTGTTACCGAGTAACTTTTATAAAATGAATGAATTTGGGCTGAAGTGTAGACTACAGTCTGACCTGTTTACAGCAGAGACACATTGTAGGATTGAGTATGAACCACTGTAAACAGGAAGAAGACACTGTGGGCGTGTTCCGTTATTCACGTCTGTGCGGCAGTAATGGCGAGTCGAGGCAGAGCAAGACGAGTTTCTCAAAGTGGAAATATGCTCATTATTTCACTTTAGTTGAGTATAAAGACAACTTTTTAGTCTAATGTAAGCTGTGTCTTTCTGGTTTGAAGGTCGATTCACATAGCAACACCTCCAGAAACTCCATGCCTGAGGAGCTAGAAGCTAGCTAACCCGGTGTTCTGTTCTACATTGTTGATAGTTTTCATACTTCAGCTGTGAAAGGAACATGTTTAAGAGCTCAACACAACAGCTTTTATGATGCAGAAGTCACTTTAGTGTTTGATTGTGAATATATTATTTAGCTTGTTTTGTTATTTATTTCAGAAATGCTTGTGATATATTCAGTTTGTGCTGCTCTGACTTTAATAAAATAGTGTTTAAAAATGACTTTGTGATTAAGTCAGTTTTGTGTTTGTAGATCATAACACATAAAGGGCATTAATGAGAACATTAAAGAAGGTTCTTTAAAAAGTAACTAAAAGTTAGTTTTAACAGTAACGCATTTTTTTGAATGAAGTAACTGGTAACTGTAACTAGTCACTATTTCTTAGTAACCAGCACAACACTGGGCACGAGTTTGTCCATCTTTATTCTCCAGGAGTTCAACTGTAGTCCACGGCACGTATATTTTCTGGAATTAGACTTTGAGAAACTGTAAATTTACTACATGACCACCCACATGAACCACAATAGACTTGCATATTTTCCTGTATTTTATTGTCTATTATGGTGTTGTTCTGATCTTTGATCATGATGTACTAATATACTGCAGCACTTCATGTGTTACTGTCTTTTACAATCAACTGCATTAACATAAAGAACAGATCATTAGAAAGAACATTTTGTATGATATTGTGTATTAATGTATTTTTCGCATGGTAGTTGTACATTGCATCACTTTTCAAGCTACTATCTCTTATTATATGTTACGTAACGACATAAACAACAACAGATTCATGTATCTTAAAACTAAATTCACGCATTACATTTACATTAATGTGTTTTCCTGAGCTCATCAGTGCAGTATGTTGCATCACTTTCATGCTGTCTTCATTATGATGTACAATATTACAAACAGCAGCAGATTCATAGATCTTTAAAGAAACTGTTGTACATGCATTACTGTGTTTGTTTGTTTGTTTGTTTGTTTGTGTTGTTTCACAAGGTTTTAGAACGACAGGGAGTCTGTCCGGTAGAGGACGATGAGTGGACGCCTCGACTGCGCGGTAGAGGACGATGAGTGGACGCCCTCTGTGGCGGTAGAGACGATGAGTGGACGTGCCTCGGCTAGAGGACGATGAGTGGACGTCGACTGGCGGTGAGGACGATGAGGACGCCTGACTGCGGGCGTAGAGGAGGCGAGTGGACGTCCTCTGTGGCGGTAGAGGACGATGAGTGGAGTCTGTCTGGCGGTTTGGCAGCACTGTTTGGCTCTGAAGCTGAAACACCTGCTCCTAGTCAGAAGAAATGGTATAAAATCATGAACAATATCTGCTTTATCTATTCATTTCTCATCCAGTGATCAAATAGTGGAAGCACTGAGATCAAAAGACTTTGCTTTTGCTCAAGTGTGTTAAAGTGTGTTATATTTATAGATCTTCATTTCACTTCACTTCTGCCTCAGACTCCAGTGTACAGAGATGATTGTGGATTAAACATATTCATCTGCATCCAGTCCTTCATCTGCATCCGGTCCTGCTGTTTTCCAGTTCTGCTCCTTTAATCATTTCTATTACTATTATAATCTATAGTTATTTATGATTAGGTTGTTTTAATCCCAATTAGGGACTTTTTATCATTGTATTTGATTATATCTATTGTTAAATAACCTTTATTAAAATATACATAGTTTTGTAATTTGTATTTTTGTGTGTTTAAATCTATTATAATTTATCATTTGACATTTTTGTAGCATTTTCAGTAATTAAAAATAAAATGTTTTATCGTTCATAAAACAGTGACTCATGAATTATTCTGTGAACCTGCTGAACCCATTATCATCATTATTATTATTATTATTATGTAGAATGTAAATAAACAAATACAAAACATGTCCCATATAATAAACTTTTGTTTAAAATGTTAAATAAGTAAATTAAGAAAATAAATATATATATCCATTTTATGCCCTTTATTGGAAAAATTAGTCAAATCATACAGATATTAATTAACATGGTGACAAGTGATGTATTTTCATTCACATCATCAGTAGTTTTGTGCACTATTGAATTTATATACATCAATCTGCCAAAACCATAACAAATGTCAATCATCTATCCATTTCCTCTTTCTTTTCCTCTATTCCTTCTTCCCTTCTTTTCCCTCTTCCCACCCTTAACAGACTATTGATCTCAGCTCACACAGCTCACATCCTCAACTCTGTCTCACACTGCCTCAGCGGCACTATCAGGACTTTATGCTCCATTCTGTACTAATGTGACTGTGTTTTAATGCAGTGATTCTCAATCTTTTCTGCCATTTACCACTTCAGAGGTGGGTTTAAACCACCTGTCCTCCGTCACCAAAAAGGATAATGAAATTCATTGAAAATGTCTAATTTATTGAACTATCCAATTCTAAATGAACATCAACTAGCATCAAAAACAAAAATAGAGAAATGTATTTCATAAATCTGTTTAAACGGGGTTGTAGACTTGATACTGTCACCTCAAGTCATGTTCAATATTGAGCTGAGATCTGAATTTAGTTTTCAGTGTAGCAACATCTGAAAAGTCTCAGAGATGAGATGTGGCAAAAGGAACAGGATGAAACAGTTATATTTTCTTTAAGGATGAATTTTGGTTTAATCTCCTACCAGAGTGATGTGTACAGAATCATCATAAAAATTCTAGTATCTCCATGACAACCAAACAAACAAACAGCAGCAAGAAGCAGCAGCGATTAGCAGCAACTAAGAACATTTACAACTTCTCTTCTATCAAACATTTCTTCATACAGGTACCTGGTAAATCTTCTAAATAATTATGGTAGAATATTGTACATTATTTATGTCATGGGAAACGAGAAGCCAAAGTAACAGCAATAAAGTTTTATTTAAACAAAAGGGCGAAGACAAAACACAAATATTTGCTGTGAAAGGATTATTCCGTGGCACAATAGTCCAGAGTCTGAGGAATAATCCGAATGAGAATCCGGAAAAGGAGTAATATCCACGTGCGCCTGAAAGAGTGCACGGAGCGAGCAGAGTCCGGTCGAACTGCACGTAGCAACGCATGCACAAGAAGGCAATATGAACACACAGGAACATGCAACAAAAGGAGCCGGAGTGTGGGGAATGTGGGGTTTATATCGGCGGTGTGATGAGTGAGTGAATATGCCTCAGGTGTTCTCAATGAAGCCCGATGCGAGGAGCTCCATGTGGCGGGCACATGAGAGAAGGAGCAGGGCGCCCAAGCACCAAGGGGCGTAGATTCCTGACAATTTAGTAGAAGACTTGAAAAGTAAAAAGTAATTATTTAGTGACATTAGCTATCTAAGATTAACTTTTATAGTTTAGCTTTTATATTAATCCATCATATGTATTTAATAATTAGTATAGAATCTATTAGATACAATGAAGTAGCTTAATTTAACCTATTTATCCCATATTTTAATCAAACTCATGTAACCTGTTTTTTCAAGTATAATGAACATAATATACTAATAAATAGAGTAGAATAGGGTCAGACTGGGACTACAATTTTAATAATCCTTGCAGCCGTGGCATGTTTTATCTGTTGTGGAATTCCTTGTCATTGTTTAGACAATACGACAGCTCCCAGTGTATAAAATTACAGGTGAAGAGTCTTCTACAGAAAACATCTCCACAGATATGGATCAAAACATCTATGTGGATTTGGATGGAGGGATTATGGCCCTAGTCGATAAAAAAATGACTGTAACAAACATTTTCTTATAACTAAAAGCACTAAACTCTTTCTATGCTTTAATTCTGATTCTTTGATTATATCGTATAAAAATCATGTTGTTGTTGTGTGTATTTTATGCTGTGTGCAGGAACATGGCAGCTGGTGAACATAGGTGGCCTTTGCAAGGTATGCGTCTGCATCAAGGCACGGCGTACATGGAAGCATGTGCTGAGGGGTATAGCTTCATCTTTGACACCTTTAGACCTACCTGCGATGCTTTTTTTCCTTCTTCTTCAAAAGCATTGCCTGTGGTGCCTGGAGCAGCCCACCTGTCCTTTAGGTGAACGGTGCTATAATTTCTTCCGTAAATGGTCAGGTTTCCTCCAAAAGGACGAATGCTTTGGGAAACTGATGCGGACCCGTTCAGACCGGTGATGGACATTCTGCACCACGCTGACATGTTCTCCCAGATGGAATGTGGCTAGATTCCATCCAGAACTCTGTCTATGATCCTGCAGGACTTCAGCTGATCACCCGTATCCTTCATGTGCGAGGGCTATTACCCTTGTCCAATCGTTTGGAGTTCCTCGCTAATGGTTGCTCTGAGAACTCACGGATTTCTCTTCACGGACTTCGTCATGCAAAGCACCTTTGTAACGCATACACCATCACCTTCTGTCTCTGTTCTATGGACAACTGAACCAGCGAAACATCGTGATTGGAATTGTCGTCCTATCCTTTGTCGCAAATGTCACACAATCGAACAGACTCAATGGTATTCTCATCGAGACTTCACAGTGGTGGTTTGAGGTTTCATGATGCGGTGTGGTCTGCACTGAAGTCTCACAGTTCTATATCTGCTCCCCTGCCGCACTGGATCAGACAACTATCACCCATTCCGTAAAAAAGAAAAGAGAGAAAAAAAGTGAGTCTGGACATCAAGGACAGGAACTGAAAGCTAAACCTCCATGTCCAATAATAATTAATAAAATCAATAAAAATCTAAAATATGAAATCACTTGTTTATTGAAGTGTTCGACATCATTTAAATCCTGATTCTAAATCAGTGTTTCTCAACTGGAGGATGCTTTTAAACTAAATAATTAAAATACACATGATAAACTTTGGGAAAATGTGACAAAAGTAAAATTGTATAATTATTAAAAGATTAAGTTAAATGATTTTTGTCTTCCTTTAAACGTGATGACCTCCTCATGGATTCTTGCATCTTGTTTATATCCTCTTGTGGAGCAGGGGGCTGTGGCTCGGGGTCATAATGCTGAGGGGGAGGGAGGTCAGGAGGGAGAGGGAAACTGGTCCTCAGTGCCACATTGTGCAAAACACCACACACCTGATCATCTTACACATTTTCCGGTGGTATAGAAGTCTGCCACCTGAGACATCCAGAGCTCCACATCTGCATTTCAAGAGGTGAGGAGCGTCTGATGAAGCTCTGTCACCTGTCATATTATAGACTACATCAGGACAATGTTTACAATTTCTACATGTTGTTAAAGTCACCAAGAAGCCAGTCATCACGTCCTGCAGCTGCCTGTAGTCTGTTCTACACTGCTATGTGTCAGGATAAAGGAATCATGTGCTGAAGCAGGTCAGTGTGTCACAGTGAAGGAAACCTGATGTATCGACTACCCACCTTAATAATAACATCCAAAATGACAGGCATTATGAAGAAAGCGGGGCAGAGCACTGGGTCAGCCATGACTGGAACTTGGTGATCCTGGGGCTTGAACCCCTGACCTTCACCACTGAGCTACCACTTCCCAAATAGAGACCTTCCATGGTGAAATACTTACAGCTAAAGTTACAGAATTCTCTCTGACTGTCTGAACACTGATCCTGGAAACTTAATTTATAAATGCACAATAAACATTTTCTCACAGAAACATCACCATATCAACAATTACCACATTTTTCCCTATGAGATCTTATTGTATTAAAATTAGATATAAAATGGCTGTTTAAATATTAACTTTACAATATGTTGAAGATGTTTTGCATTCAGTACCGTATAATATTGGTAATGGTCCAAGTCCAGCCCAGTTGTGCACACAGAAGATCCAGACTGAAGATGTAGTTCCAGGTAGCAGGGCAGAGATTATAACCATACCAGCTGTTCTCCAGGAAAGACTTCAGGGTGCTGGTAATCATATTGTAGATGTTTCCCGGAGGCTCCTGGCAAAAAATACATCATTATTTAATACCCAGTGCAATAAAACACTGTTTAAGTGACAGCGTAGTTCAATATAAATGTATATGGAATTTGTCCCACTAGATTACACTGATACTTGAAAATTAAAGGGAGATTAAGAAGGCAGTAAAATACTTGATAAAGTCCAGTTAAAATAAAATGACACTGAGAGGAACACTGAGGATCAGCTTCTTACCTCATCCCAGTGCAGATACTTGGTGAGCAAGTGAAATATCTTTCCTTTGCTTTCAGGTTGCTCACTATGTGAATTACTCGCATAAAGAACTTTCATAGGACAAAAACTTGGCCATGCTGTCACCATGACCATAATCACTTTGGGGGCTTCAAGAAAGTCTGCAAAGCAACAAAACAATAGAACATAAATACAGTGTATAAAAAAAAAAAAGACATTGGATATAAAAAGTTGACACACCTTATAAAATTGCACCTTATCAAATTGCAGACAGAAATAATAGGAAAACATCGAAAGAAAGCGATATCGGCAGAGAGGAGAGTTCTTAGGGTTCTTAAATACCGGGCAGCGTGGGAAAACCTCAAAATTGCAGCCGACCCGGAAGTGCACTTTGCCGAACGGGAAGGCACAAGCCGAGACGGGTTAGAGACGGGAAACGTGAAAAGATGGGTGGATCCAGAGGACTCTGGGGAGTTTGAGGCAGACCGCAACAGTGTTGATCACTTTAGAAATGGGACAGGGACGTGTGTGTGTGTGTGTGTGTGTGTGTGTGTGTGTGTGGGCAAGTTTCTTTTATACAGCCTTGAGAGAGAGGTCTCAGGGGACAGCCAGACCTGCCAGTACCGGCAGACATCGTTGCCATGAAACCATGAATGGCACCTTGGCCCCCTCAAGCCAATGACACCACTCCTCTAAGGCCAGCTTGATAGCCAGGAGCTCCCGTTCACCATGAGTGGTAGGAGATAGCGATTCTTAAAAGTAATGGCGTTCGTCCTGATAGTCTTTATTATGAAGGGTTTGTCCTTCTTCTCCACAAAGAAGAACCCAGCCCCAGGGGAGGAGGATGGGTACGCAGAGAGAGACTCCTGAATATACTGGTGCATGGCCTCCTGCAGTCCAGACAGATTGTACAAACGTCCATGGGGAGAAGAGGTTCCAGGCAACAGGTTGATGGCACAGTCATGTGGCTGGTGTGGTGGAAGGAGGATTCTTTGACCTTGCTGAAGACACTAGGAGCTGAGATCAGGTTGAGGCTCCTGACGTGACGGGACAGGTGCAGGGCGGTTGAGGCGAGACAAAAACACGAGCATAAGACACGAGCATAAGATGAGGGATGATCAGGAACGAGAGCCACTCCTGTGGAAGAAAGAGATAATCCAGCAGAGAGGGGGAGAACCCGGAAGACCGTGATGTTGTCTTCTGTAAAAAAGCTGAAAATAAAGAGGAGTTTCACATTTCAACATGACAATGACCAAAAGCACATATCCAAATTAGCAAAGGCATGGCTTCAGAAAAGGATCATCACAGTACTGGAATGGTCCAGCCAGAGCCCAGACCTCAACCCAACTGAAAACCTATGAAATGACCTACAATGAGCCATACACAGAAGATCACCTCACAATTTAAAGATACATTTCTGCAAAGTAAAATAGATAAAATTCCAAAGTGTAGATGTGGGAAGTTAATAGAGATTATTCACAAAGACTTGATGCCATAATAAAGGCAAAAGCTTCCACTAAGTAGTAGTTTTGGGGGATTTTCAGACTTTTGCAATCAAGCTGTGATAGTTTTTTATTTAAAAAGTTACCAATTAATAAATATTTTTTTTGTCTCTGGATATTTGTTTTTTGGAAAATCACATTAAACATGTAACAAGTTTGATGTTTACACTGTTGGTATTTTTATCTTTCTATTTAAAAACCTGCCATTTCATGAGAGTGTAAACGTTTTACATCCACTGTACATCACCAACAAGACACAATTTACTTCTGTATCAGTGTCCAGATCATTTTAGTAGATAAGTAATGAAATATCAGTATAATCTCACCTTCTTTAAGGAGTCTGTAGGCGAGAGCATGTGCTTTGTGAGAGTCTCCTCTCTGTTGACACACGCCTACATAAACCCTACAGAGAGACTGCAGGAGATCATGTCCCATAAACCCTCTCTCCACCTTGATCTTCTCCAAAATCACAGACAGAAACATCTCTGCTAAGGACTAAATGAGACGGAGAAAATTTTAAGCTTCCAACTGAATAAACGTATTTAAATCATGTATTTAAAACAAATACAGAGGAACCCGGTTATCGTTACCTCGACAACCCTATTAAGTCGGCGTTTTGAAGTGGACATCCGCGGTGTGCTTTGGGAAGAAAAGCAGCTGTATGAGAGTGCCAAGGCTGCAATACACATGAGCGATAACAACGACCGTGAACCAACATATACCAACAATAACGGACAGTGAGAGTGTGGAAGTTTAAATAGGAGCTGGTGATGATGATAAATGAGCATCATGTGCGCGATTCAAGCCGGGAGCTTCAGAGAAAGCGGCCGAAAGCACCTGACATTGGCAGGTGGATTCTGACAGATAAACATGTACTGTATGTATTTTATAACATGCCTTCATCAAACAAATCGCGGCAACGCTGTTGTGTAAAAAACTCTTCAAAAACACGTGCATGCACATTCTCATTTATTAACGCACATCATGTACATAAAGAAATTTCAAACACGTTAATATATTGCCGCCATTTTGATTTTCGTTTATCTCGATCATGGTTACCTCGATGCTTTTGGCGACCCCTAGGACATCGACATAACCAGGTTCCACTGTATAAGGAAGTTGAGACTTGACTGTAGACTGGGTTTAGGAAAACTATTAGATATTGTATAAAATGTATAAATTTTACATGATAAATCATATCTACTGTTCAGTTTAAGAACATCAGAACCAGTGAATTATGAATCAACTTTAAAAAATAAGAAACTCAAATCCACAGCTAAAGAATAAAGTGTTTAAATCGCATGCACACTAAATAAAACAAAAGATAAGAACTGACCTTTGTTTACACAAAACTCAGAAATGACGTGTTTCTCTTCATCTCTCAAAACAGGAAGTTCACTTGTTCCTGTGAAGTGCATGAATCCTGTCTGTAGGTAAAACATCAGAACAGGACTTTGTAGTGTTTCTAATGCACTGGAGATGAGAGATTGTGTTGTGTGTGTTGTGTTTACAGGATCAGCTGAAGCAGCATCAAGTCGAGGCTTTTGAGCTTTCCTGGGTGGTGACATGTCTGATCCAGTTCACTTTGCTGTGGGCTTTGGGTCTGTATGAATATAAAAGAAATTTATATAATTTGTCACACGCCCTTATCCCGAGAGACTTACAATATTTCTTCCTAGATCTTAAAAAATGACTGTTACACATTTAGGTTCATTAAGGCGGTGAAGAATTTGCCTTGTCAACACTTTTTCCATTAATGTTCCAATACTTTTGGTGATAATGTACATACTAGGTTTAGCACATGCTAAGATTAAACTGTATATCCACTAAAATTAGATTACAACGTCACATTTAAATACGTTTATCAGCTTCCTGCTTGTTTATGTTTTATTAATTATTATTATTTTAATTGTATTATTTATTATTTGTGTTCATTTATTACATATTAAATGCAAATACAGAACACATCAAAATGTACAGAAACTTAGTATTAGAGATTTTACTGTTACCTTTGTTCAACTCGTTCTCCACTTTGTAAAGTTTTTCCTGTTGAGGATCCAAAACAAAAAGCAGATTTAGTTTTATTTAGTCACATTTCTCACTAAAAGTTCAATGATGTCTGCATTTAAAAATGGAAAGAAAGTACCTCCATTGCTTAAAGCTTTTCTATATGCTGCTGATTTTGCATTTCAGGCCTCGGATTTCCAGATTTTGTCTGGTGTTCACTTCTGTAAAATAATTTACAAAATGAAATGAAAAGGTGCTCAGATCACATTATCACATTATATGTGTATTTTAATAGAACTGAATCATGCAGTAATAATCAACTTGTACTTTCTTACACACCTTTAAGTGCCAGAAGCTGGTTTTCAACACTGACATTTCTGTGGAAGGGAAAAGAAACATTTAAATAAAACATTATATAATGTATTATTATATTACATATTATATAGTATCACTGCAATGATTGGAATAAAGTATAAAGAGAAAAACATACTTGTGAGTGTTGCTGAGTAGCATAAGGCTCTTAATGGCCTGAAGCTCCCGCTGGCTTATGTTTGCCTTTTCCATTTCTGTAGGTCTTTCAATATTTTATTCTAGAGAGTTTGTTGAATCTGAAAAAAGAGAAAAAACTGCTTTAATCAAAATCATTCGATAAAGATTTTGTAAATTTTTTTATAATGAGTATCTCTGTAGTCTGATCGTTCTTCCTCAGTGTTTCTACAGCGTATTTTCTCTTTTTTATAGATTATCATCAACAGACTTTATTGCCCTCTGGAGAGAAAAATTAAGATGATTTGTGTACACTATTCCATTACAAAGAGTTTTGACGTCACAGCTCAGCTCTAAATGATGTTGGGTTTTGCGGTTCAGTCTTTATGAATGCTGATGGGACGCGTTTACTCAGTGGAGCCTCCTTCTGCTTACAGCCTTTAAATGCTAGCTAGAGCGTACTTGCCGGAAGTTCTGGGTGAGCATGTGACTAACGTGACTAGCGGAAACCTGCAAAATAAATTAAACTAAAGACTTGTAAAGTAACTTACCGCTAATGTGTTTCTTCTGAAGTGGATGATATAGATCGATTTGGTTGCATGATTGAGAAGTTTGACTCGATGTTGAGTTTGTTGGCTGCTTCGAGATCAGACGAGATTGAGCGTTCTCAGAGTGGTATAGCCGTAAGCTCGGTGTTCTGGCTTTTATGCATGTGGTCTGGGCGCACTGTGACATCACAGAGATACACAGAGAAACACCCCGTATCTCTTGCACAGTGTGTGCCTTGACCGAGCATGGTCCTTCAAGCTAGATAATCAAACATTCATTAGTTGGTAATGCACCTTTTCGTTGGTCTGCCAAACCGCCATAAAACACCAGAACAACAATAACAACAACAACTGAGTATGTACAGATACATGAACAGTAACTATAACACTGAGGATGTACAGTAAATGAACAGTAACTATAACACTGAGTATGTACAGATACATGAACAGTAACTATAACACTAAGGATGTACAGTTAAATGAACATTAACTATAACACTGAGGATGTACAGTTACATAACCTACCATTAATGGTTTGTCTACAGTTAAATATGTTTCAGTGTGGGTATTTAACTAAATAAACAGCAGAAACTGCATATAAAACATGAAGAGGACTAAAAATTTATTTTGTCTTTGCCTTTTCTCAATTATTTGCTTTGAGAATGTTGAAAGAGAAGTACAGAGAAGGTCAGAAGGAGTTGCATTGTGTTTAAATCTAGAGAAGGCATACAGCAGGGTTTAGAGAGAAGGGAATGAAAGTCAGTAGGAGTAAGACAGAGTACATGTGTGTAAATGAGAGGAGGGCAGTGGAGGGTGCAGTTGCAGGAAAAGAGGTGGAGAAGGTGGAGGAGTTTAGGTACCTGGGGTCAACAATGCAAAGTAATGGAGAGTGTGTTAGAGAAGTGAAGAAAAGACTGCAGGCAGGGTGGAGTGGGTGGAGAAGAGTGATAGCAGGAGTGATTTGTGATAGAAGAGTATCTGTGAGAGTGAAAGGGAAAGTTTATAGGTCTGTGGTGAGACCTGAGATGTTGTAAGGTTTAGAGACAGTGGCATTGAGTAAAAGACAGGAAGTGGAGCTGAAGGTAGCTGAGCTGAAGATGTTGAGGTTTTAGTGAAATATGGACCGGATTTTACTGTGAATCACTGTAAGATACAGAAGAAGACTGAGGAGCTTGAGAAAGATCATTCTGAGAAACCAAGAGCAATTGGAGAATTGCTCAGCTGAGCACTGGGTTCTGACTATGAGAAACAGCAGAAACAGAAAGCTGAACCTCTACAAGCCCAAAGAGGCGCAGAAAATCTGTGACGAAACAAAGATTCTTAGGTGAGGGAAGAGAAATGAGGATGGAAACCTGAGAGTGACTGAAGGAAGCTGTACAGCTGTTCAGCAATATGACTTCAGCACTAGAGAAAGAAAACCAGAGAAAGAAAAGAGGAGATCAAGCTGGACATGTCCTACATATAATAAAGTACACAAATATCAGTGATTATTGTAACTGAATATTTTTTCTTCCTTCAAAATAAATAAATATCTTAAATATAGTGTGTGTTTTGTTTCTATTATTAAATTATTATTTTACATCATTTAAATTTAACTAAGAATTAAAATCCACATGATAAAATGTTGGGAAAACGGGACAAAAGTAAATAATAATAAAATAAAGGTTTTGTTTAAACCCAATTTTACATGAACAGAAGTTAAAGTAATAAAATAAACAGTTATTGAACAGTATTCACAGCATCAGTTTAAATATTAAATCACAATAACACAGAGATTAAATCAGTTTACAATACATGAGTTCTTCATGGGTTCATCTGATCACACAATACTATAAAGTTTAGTTCCAATGCAGCCTCATAACATCATAGTTCAAGTATAACTTTTGACAACTGCAGTTAGTAGAAAAACATCAGAAAGAACTATTTAATAGATTCATTTTAATAATTCAGTCCATTCAGTTTGGTCAATTCAGTTAGAAAAGATTCGATTCGATGATTTCGACTCCTTAGATTCAGTTCAAGTGACTCGGTTCAAGAGTTCAGTTCGGTCACTTCTATTCAAAACAATGATGACTGAGACTGAATCCATAGATTGTTCAAGAAATTTCCTTTTAGCAGTCTCTCAAAAAGAAACCAGCAGGTGGTCAGAATGTTCCTACTCTGATAGAGAGAAAGAGAGAAAAAGAAAGTGAGTGACATGATGATGTCACAGGCAGAGGGCGGGCATCTAGGTGTGATGTCACAGTGTGACACATCTATATAAATTAGGCGTGCTTTTGTTTCTCATTTGTAAATTTACCAATTGTAAGTAAAGAGACACTAAATTGACAACCACCAAACAAACAAACAGCAGCAAGAAGCAGCAGCGATTAGCAGCAACTAAAAAAAATACAACTTCTCTTCTATTGAACATTTCTTCATACAGGTACCTGGTAAGTCGTCTAAATAATTATGGCAGAATATTGTAGATTATTTAGTAGAAGACTCAAAAGTGAAAAGTCATCATTTAGCGACATTAGCATGGGTAACTAGCCGGCTAGCTAAGCTTAGCTTTTATAGTTTAGCTTTTTATATTAATCCAACAAATTTACCTAATAATTAATATAGAATCTATTAGATACAATGAAGTAGCTTAATTTAACCTATTTATCCCATATTTTAATCAAACTCATGTAACCTGTTTACTCCAAGTATAATTAACATAATATACTAATAAATAGAGTAGAATAGGGTCAGACTGGGACTACAATTTTAATAATCCTTGCAGCCGTGGCATGTTTTATCTGTTGTGGAATTCCTTGTCATTGTTTAGACAATACGTACAGCTCCCAGTGTATAAAATTACAGGTGAAGAGTCTTCTACAGAAAACATCTCCACAGATATGGATCAAAACATCTATGTGGATTTGGATGGAGGGATTATGGCCATAGTCAATAAGAAAAAATGACTGTAACAAACGTTTCCTTATAACTAAAATCACTAAACTCTTTCTATGCTTCAATTCTGATTATTTAATTATATCGTATATAAATCATGTTGTTGTTGTGTGTATTTTATGCTGTGCAGGAACATGGCAGCTGGTGAACATAGGAGGCTTCTGAAAGTTATCCGTCTGCATCAAGCACGTGCGTACATCAAAGCATGTGCTGAGGGTATCGCCGACTTTGACACCTTTAGAGGTCCCTGCGATGCTTGTTATGCTTGTGTCCATTTTTCTAAATAATTGCTTGTGGTGCCTGCAGCAGCCCACCTGTCCTTTAGGTGAATGGTGCCGTAATGGACCCGTAAATGGTACAGGTTTCCTCCAGAAAAGGACGAATTCGTTTGGGAAACTGACGAGGACCCGTTCAGACCGGTGGTGGACATTCTGCACCATGCTGACATGTTCTCCCAGATGGAATGTGGCTAGATTCCATCCAGAACTCTGTCTATGATCTTCCTGCAGGACTTCAGCTGATCACCCGTATCTATCATGTGCGAGGGCTATTACCCTTGCCCAATCGTTGGAGTTACTGCCAGCTCAGTGGGTGCTCCGAGCACTCACAGTTTTCTGTTCACGGACTTCGATGCAAAGCACCTTTGTAACGTACTACACCATCACCTTCTGTGGCTATGTTCTATGGACAACTGAACCAGAAACATCGTGATTGGAATTGTCGTCCTATCCTTTGTCACAAATTCCACACAATCGGAACAGACTCAATTGTATTCTCATCGAGTCTTCCGGTGTTGATTTGAGGATTCACAATGCGTGTGGTCTTCACTGAAGTCTCACAGTTCTATATCTGCTCTTTTGCCGGACTGGATCAGACGACTATCACCAATTCCAGTAAAAAAAAAGGCAAGTGAGTCTGGACATCAAGGACAGGAACTGAAAGCTAAACCTCTCCATGTTCAATAATAATTAATAAAATCAATAAAACCTAAAATAATAAAAAACCCACTAATTTAGAAAATCCTGATTCTAAATCAGTGTTTCAACTGGAGGATGCTTTTAAGATAAATAATTAAAATCCACATGATAAACTTTTGGAAAAATGTGACAAAAGTAAAATTGCACAATTATTAAAAGATGAAGTTAAACCATGATTTCTGTCTTCCTTACAAACTCGTATGACCTCCTCATGGATTCTTGCATCTTAGGGAGGTCAGGAGGGAGAGGGAAACTGGTCCTCAGTGCCACATTGTGCAAAACACCACACACCTGATAATCTTACACACATTTTCCAGGTGGTATAGAAATCTGCCACCTGATACATCCAGAGCTCCACATCTGCATTTAACACTAGAATTTCTGACTTTTATTTTCTGGTGCACGTCCTGAGGTGTTATTCAACCCTGCTGAGATTTTGGACAAAGCAGACTCTGATGGAGGAGAGATTTCATTTGTCCAGCAGGCCACTGATACCTCCTCACAAGAACCCAACATGCCTCCACGGAAGATGCACCGTGGTACTGGGAAGCCCTGTCTGAGCCAGACGGCAAAAGACGGCACTGTGTGGGTAGAGGAAGGACATTGGAATGCCCAGTGCAGTAGCAAATCACTGTGCTTCACTCAAGCTGGACCCACAGAGTCTGCTAAGGTTTGTCATTGCCATAGTACATATGATATTTATATAAACTCATTTAGAGTGAGGTTCAAGTAAATGTACCATTCTCTATTTGTTTATCTTCCGACAGCGTAAAATTACAAGCGTGCTCCAAAGCTTCCTTTGCCTGTTAGACGGGAATGCTGCAGACCATCAGGAGTGCACGGTCCATCAAGCCCGCAGAACAGAGCCGGACTGGAATTTGGCAATTCATGAACTGATGGCATTCATTTCAATTCTGTTTGTAAGAGCAATCATGTGTCCCGTTGGTGCCATTGTGGATTGCTGGTCAAAAGCTTTCTGGTGCCAGTAATCAAAGAGACAATGTCCCGAGATAGATTCATTTTAATTATGCAACACCTTTGATTTGATGACAAGGACACATGGGCAGAACGGGTTAACAGACAAATTTGCTGCGATCTCCGACATCTGAACACGCTTCAACAAGAACTGTGCTGAGAGTTTCACTCCAGGAGAACACATGACCATAGATGAACAGCTGTTCCCTACCAAGGTTCGTTGTCCATTCACACAGTATATCGCAACCAAGCCAGACAAATTTGGGATCAAGTTCTGGATGGCCAATGTTTGAGACCAAATATGTCTGCAATGCATCTCCTTATTTGGGAAAGGACCCCAGTCAGAAGGAGAGGCTGGCAGAGAACGTGGTCATGAATCTGATTGAGCCATTTTTGGATGATGGGAGAAATGTCACAACGGACAATTTCTTTACTTCACTGTCGCACAGACTGCTGCAGAGCAAAACAATGCTACTGGGCACGGTGAATAAAGTCCGATCGTGAACTTCCTCAACTTGCAAAAGACACTGATTTTAGTGTTAGAAAGGATTCCTATTTAGTTGTATTCTCCACTTCAGTGCTTAGAAGTGGCAGTGTCTCCTTGACAATTTATTCAACTAAAAAACAAGACTGTGTGTTCTAAGTTCCATGCACCAAGACGTCACGTACATCGGTGACAGCAGAAGAGAGAACCCAACACGATAACAGACTATAACCACATGAACGTATGTAAATGTGTGTATAATTTTATACCAGTGCTACAATGTTTTCTGATGTGTACTATACAGGCCTATAGAAAAAGCACATATACTGTGACTGTCTTTCTGCAAATGTGCCAGGCCTCACAGGTAATTGGTGTGTTTGCACAACAAAAGCAGGAGAACAGGCCTGTGAAAATCTCAGCAGGGGTGCTACTAGGTGTGAGGTCCGAATTTCGATTAATAAAATGAATTTACTTTATAAATGTGTTGTGTAAAATAATTTACTAAATGAAATGAAAGCTGCTCAGATCACTCATGATATTATATGTTTATTTGATAAAACCCTATCATGCAGTAATAATTTGTATGTCTTACACACTGAAGACATAAACATCAACACTATAGATACCTTTAAGTGCCAGAAGCTGGTTTTCAACACTTTCATTCCTGTGGAAAATAAAATTCTTTATGGTTATGAATAACAATATTTTTATGGTAATATAGAGAACCCATCATGCAATACTCTGTGTACCGTGTTTCTGTATAAATTATGTACTTGAATAAAGTACTGGGTTAAAAGTCACATGTATCATGTATGTATATTTAACATTTATGAAGATATCATTAAACAAATTCCAAAAACATTTATCTGAGAATATTTCTGGTCCTTTTCTCCTCACAGATGTAAAATAGACTCAGATTTTCCATCCACATGCAGATCACCAGGTCGCTGTCGTCATTCCACACAAGAATATTTTCCTCATCCGTGATCCTTCATGCAATTTTAATAAAACAACATTTTACTGTACACTTTTTCTTTCCTTTATTTCTTGTAAACAAAGCTCAGTTATCACGAGCTGGAAAGAGCTGCATTCCACTTCCTGCCAGGTGCGTCACAGTGCACGTCGCACTCTTTCACCACTAAGAGCTTCTAAAGATGAATAAAACTAAGAACTCGCCCACAGAATAAAAACCTCCCATGTATCGTTAAAATCCTGCACTGATTGGCTACATTTTCTATGGAACATGTTGTTTCCACACTGCTACTGGCTGAAAATAAAAGACTGGAAATGAAAGGTGAAAAAGCAAATCACAAACACCTGCAGAGTTCAGTTGTATCACTGATAAGATTCTTCCTGTCTTTGTCTTTTTAGTGGTTACTCTTATTTGTTTATTAAAACTATATCTTACCAGCCATATTTATTTTTTACCACCAAGATGTCATTCTTTATGCGAAAGTTACTCTAAAACAGATACAAACAAAAGACCAAAAATGCTCTACGGTATGTTGTTCAGTGGAACCTTATCTTCCAAATAAACAGGAATTTGCAGCAATTGTGCGTTTGGATGCGTTGACTCGTTATTACAATTATAGTGTAAGTTCTGTTTTTATGCATGTTGTTTGCGTGTACTGTTTACACAAATTTAGGAAATACATTCGTTATAAGTGTTCCATTTAAAAACAGTGATCTAAAATCGATGCTTGAGGCTTAGACTTTTAGAATGATATATAATTTATCATGATAACTTATACCTTTTCATTTAATCTATTGTTAATAACTGTCTGGTTCTGCAGCTGTAAAATCAGACATCAGAGGACTACAGAGGACAGTTTAGACGGCTGCAATGCTTATCGCCCCCTGTCCACTTTTCAAGAACTGTATACATCCAGAGAAAAAGGGCTTTGAAAATCACGTTAGCCACTACACAATGGAACCAGTTAAGGGACCCTAATGGTGGAATTTCTTTCCCGCTAGCAGGATACGGTTTATTTTATATTTACTTTCATTTTATTTTTTATTTAAAACTCTTGGCCACCTAGCACATGGGACTCAGCTTTTGTTTCTCTTCTTAAAGTTTCGGCCACTTTTGTGTGTGAAGCAGAGGTGATCACAACCACGCTATGGTTTAAAGAAGAAGAAACACTCTTACATAATATTTGTTTTATACATGATTCCACTGAGTCAAACCAGAACCTCCTGCATGTAAAGCAGAAGTTATAAATCACTACATGGAACCTGTTTTTTTATTTGTATATTTTGCATTAAGTGCATTAAGATGCTGGAGATTTATCAGGTGGTCATGAGCCTACTGTGTGTGGTCTTCTGAGGAAGCATTTTACTCAGTAATGTCAGCAGCAGTAATAAACTCATTTGCATGGCTAAAACTATTATTGGGCAAAACCTGGGAACATTTGAGTCAGTGAGTTTTCTAAGTTTAATTAATATTTTCCACTGAGATTTTAAAAGATGTTTAGAGATGTACAGGTTCCATAGTGTAGTGGTCATCATGTCTGCTTTACGCAGAATGCTGGGTTCGAACCCCAGTAGAACCATGCCCTTGAGTCTGATTCTACTTGTGGAATGCTTTTGTCCAATGCTGTTAAAAGCACAATGCAGAAAAGGTTAACCTGGTATTTTTATTTGCAGAATTGTGTTATAATTTGAGGAATATCTTCGCTTTCTTAACATAACTGTTCACAAAACATAAACCTCATTCAGGTTCGCCAGCTGCATGGTTCCACTGGGGTTGAACTCAGGAGCTTCTGCATGTAAAGCAGATGTGATGACTACTACAATGGAACCACACAGTCAACTAAACAGCATTAATGAGCAGAAATATCAATTCAGGCCTTCACCTCAGCTTGATCTCAGTTGATATGATATTAATATGAGGAAGATTAATCCTCATTATTGATCCTCATAGAGTGTCTAAGAGGAGCTACTCTAAAAAGCTGAAAAATCAGTTTCCAGCCAACGACCCTGCTTCAGTGAAGAAAGACCTGAGAGACATGGTGCAGTCATAAAAACCTGGAGCTAACACGATCAAAACAGTGGAGATGATTGTGACATTTAAGTCAGTGAATTTTCTAAGTTTAATTTATATTTTCCAGTTAGATTTTGACATCAACCTTCTCAGCAGCAGGTTCCATAGTGTAGCGGTCATCACGCCTGCTTACGAGAAGGTCCTGGGTTCAACCAGTGGAGCCATACCCTTGAGTCTCTTATTCTAAATGCTTTTTGTCCATTCTTTACAGGGCCCATGCGCGATGAACATCAGGTGAGGGTCCCAGATGGTTCCTCCATATGAAGAAGGACATGGGTGAGATGCAACCACCCTGAACTCATTAAAACTGGATATGCTGAGAGAGCTTGATGAGAGGAAGAAAGTGTGAATGACATTGTAAGAGGGGACAGACAGGTCAACCTGATAATACAGATGTAGTGTCATAGGAGCTTCCGAGTTGGTCACAAATATTCCTTCTTTAAGGACATCAAACATCACTGAATTTACTAAAGTGGATTTCAGGAAAGTGATTGAATGCTCTCTGTGATGAAGAAACATTGACATGATTTGAATTGAAAATCTTTATTCCTTTAAATAAAACTTTAAATTTTAATTTATTATAAATTAAAGATGGTGAAACAACATGCACACTAAAGTACATGAAACGTATTTATTTTTACCATCTTCCTCTATTCCTGAATCATTTTCCATCTCTTCAAGTTTCTTCAACAGATCCTCAAGCTGTCGATATCAAAGACTGGTACAGAATCCAGGATCTCTGTGCTGTTGTGGGGTCTTCAGTATGATTCTGAGCTCCAGACTGGTTAAAAAAGCCATATTCCTCATTTAACATGGAAAAGATGTCGTTGTTGAGCAAAGTGATTTCCTCCTCGTCCTCGAGCTGAACCTCACTGCTTGTACAGTCAGACCCATAGCAGGTGCTGTAAACAGAAGTGCACAATTTTAGCTGCATATTAAAGTAAATGGGTGTCTAGTATGGCGATTATTTAAGATGCAGAGTAAAACTTCATTTGCATGTCATTCTTCTGAAACTGTTCCAATGCAGTTTACTAACTCACTTGGTCTGGCAGAAAGTCGACTCAGAAACAGAAGGGAAAGAGGAGGATCAAAGCAGAAGTCTTTAGGAGACAGCAGTTCTTGGTGGCTAAGGCCGGGAACTGATCACTAACTTCAAGCACGAGGTCATGGACTGGTACTTCTTCTGGCATGTTCATGACTATGTGGTGGTTTGTTGATGATCAGGTCTCTCTGTGAGTCACTACTCTGCAAACTGCCTTTTCTCCTTCCTTCTTTGGAAGCGGTTTATAAACCCAATCTACATGATAGAAAAGAAGAATTTAAAGAGTAAGAAGCAACTTAAAAAACAATAAAAGTGTCAGAATTGATGCATTTGTTTTGATATTTTGCTATTTGTCTATAAAGAAAGTTCACCTACCAGGAAACAACTGTTCATGTTCCTGTTTAAGCCTCCATGATTCAGTGTAGTAGGGTTTCTTCTGTTCTTCACTCAGTTTGTTCCACAATCCCAAGCTGCATGCTGATCTCTGCAGAGCTGCTATTTGGATTGGCCTTGGAAAAGATGGGCGCTGTTTCCTCGCCCAAACCATGTAGGCATTCATTGGCCTTCTGATGTTGCCTTTTTTATCTCTGCACTTGGCAACGTTAAATTTATCTGCAAAATAAAAAATCTTTTTTGGCGTCTTGGAGAGCGGATTGTATAAAACATTGACGCTTATCACTAAAAACAATTAAAAACATTTCAGCTGTTTGTTTGCGCTTCATTGCTGTGGTCAGTAAATGTTTGTGTTGAACTGCAGCACAACAAAGTTGTCATGACAATAAAAGCGAGTCCAGGGCGCTATCAGAGATACCGACGTCACAAAAGAGGCGGGCTTCAATGATTCAAATGCAGGCGGAAGCTGAAAACAGGTGGTGTTAAGACAAGCGAAGTGGTGTGTGATTGTAAACCCTACAGGAGTTCCTATAGCGCTCCTCTGTTTAGACACAGTAGGGTATTAAAATATTTAGAATGATATTATTTAATAGAAAACATGTGTTTGCAGTTTGGAATGTGATTTTGATAAAAAATGTGGGGTTTAATTTGAGGTGTAATTAGTTTGTACTGCATGTGGTGACCTGTTGTTGTTATACTTAAAGTGACCATTAGGGGGAGTAGAAGTGAATTGAAAATAGAGAATGAGAGAACACGTGATTAGCGCGTGTCAGATGTGTGTTATGAGCTATTAGAAAAGAAATCATTCATTCATGCTACCTGGCCTCGCTTCCTTCTGTTTCCTGACAACACTGCACTTTTAACAGACTTTATTTCATTTTCCTTAGATTTACTCATTACACTTACCTTCTCTGAACACAAACAGATTTTGTACTTAAACACATGGTAGTATTTATAGTCTCTTATCATCCTTCAATTATAATCATCTACTTATTAAGACATTTGTAAGCAAGAAATTATCATAAGAATAAAATAATCTGGTAAATTAATCACAAGGTAAATTAACTGTAATACATATTTTTATTGAATACAATCAGGTCCAAAAATGTATTTAAAAAAGAAAAAACATTAATAAAAGAAGTGATTGATTTTGATCTGCCGCCAGTCTTTTTACAAGCACTTAGTGTTTTCTCTACTGGTCCACGACTACACCATAATATGTATGGGATTTTTATATTGGTATTAAAATAAGAAACTAAACTCCTATAAAATCATCTCAGCAGTAATAAAATCAAGATTTGGTGATTTCTGTAAAAAGCTTGGTGTGAATGGACGTCTCTGTTCACCTGTGTACAGCAGCACATGGGGAGGACAACAAATAATGACAAGAAACAAAAAAGTGACAAACTTCATTTAGATTTGACTTTTCCTCCATCACCCTTATAGCTGACATGCCATCATTATACACACACAATGAATGTAACACTGATTTGAGGTGATCCATGAAAAAAAAAACACTTTCTATTAGTCAGTTCTATAAATGTTAGTTTTAAGACTAACGAGGCATAAAAACAATTCAAATGTTTACACGTGAGATTCGTAACACCACTTCCACAAATACAAAGTGCCCTAGTGTAACATTTGATCAGTTATCAGCAAAAACAACTTCCTCCTTTCTGCAAAATCTTGATATTCAAATCCTTGTTTAGTCAATTATTCCCTGGTTCTCCTACAGCTGATGTTCTACTGTATACACAACACATCATCTACAGGAATCTTTGATATTCCCAGACCTGAGGTAAGACACTGAACAGGAAAGAGTGAGATGAGACTTTAAACAACTCAGTCATACACTACACAGATTTTTAGTGAACTATAAGTAAACTTATGTACGAATGTAACTTATGTTATCTTATTAACTTAAATATAGTTTTATTCACCTTTTAGTAAAAAAGTAGACGTTTCTAATAAACTAACAAACACAAAAGCAGCGCTAGCAAACCGGGCTAGCATGAGGCTAATGATGATGTCTCCTACACCATTAGCCGAAAGGTCCATTTCTGCTCACTGCAACATTTATGGAAATATTATCACTCTTTATTATCATTCTTTATTTATTTTATGGGTGATTTGTTTTTTCAATAATAATAATTACAATAATAATAAATGATAAACTCTATGTTTTAAAGAGAAACTCACCGTTCCAGGTGTCGTACAGTTCATTTCATCCCGGCAGAGGGTCTTCATCCTCCATCTGGAACACGGCGTCTCTCGGAGCTACAGGAGAAAAATCCAAGCGATGCTGAGGAAAGAAAAGTCTAAACAAATAATATCAAATATTTTATATAAAATATTTCATATAATACAAATCAAAAGTGATCTTTCAGAGTTGAATCCCAGTGGAAACGCGACTGATCTGAAGCTGCTGCTTTTCAGCTGATACACACTGTGTGGTTCCAGCCAGATGTGGTTCATAAATTCACATAATTTACATGCACTTAAATGCACCATACAGCCAATTAACATGCAAACTGTGAAACACTTCATATAAACAGAATGTAGAATCACTGAAAGCATTTTAATTGGGATTTAAATACCCGCTACAGAGGGAAGCAGGAGCTTTTCTGTAGCTATTATTGCTTTTATGTTCATGGCACAGGACCAAATATCAGTTTATTTTATTTTTCCATAATGAGCTGGAAGATGGCGGCGCGGCAGTAGCTCGCAGCGGCCTCTCCGGATCCAAA
The DNA here is from genome assembly GCF_014805685.1 of Silurus meridionalis. Classification (NCBI taxonomy): domain Eukaryota; kingdom Metazoa; phylum Chordata; class Actinopteri; order Siluriformes; family Siluridae; genus Silurus; species Silurus meridionalis. The sequence continues at coordinate 3,626 of NW_025804510.1, read as the reverse complement.
AATGGTGCTTTCACCATATTTAGCCCGACCGTCCACAATACATGGACACCAGAGTCAGCTGTGTTCATGTGTACGACCACCAGACACTGCTACGGTACAGGCATCATGCAACCAACAATCTGCATGATGATCTTATCAACAACCTTCGCGACCTCGGCTTGCTGCGACCTCGGCCACATAGACCAGGCCCCAGCCCTCGGTGTTACCTGATGCGGTGGCGGAGAGGAGACCTCAGCGCTGTTCGAGGAAGCGGAAGCGCGGCAAGCGGGCGGGTGTCCGTGCTAGGCTAAATGCTAACCCTAGCCGGCCGGCTCTCCCGTCCATTTTTCTTTCAAACGTCTGCTCCTGGATAATAAACTGGACTACATCCGACTCCAGCAAACCACACGGCGAGAGTTTAGAGACTGTTGCGTCTTTGTTTTCACGGAGACGTGGCTCAGCGACAGAGTTCGGACGCCGCCATCCAGCTAGACGCTAACCGTGTTTCGAGCCGACAGAAACACAGCTCTGTGCGGTAAGACTCGCGGTGGTGGCGTGTGTGTTTATATCAACACGGAATGGTGTAAGAACTCTGTGCTTGTTTCATGTTACTGCTCATCGCTAGTGGAGTTTGTGACTGTTAGATGCAGACCTTTTTATTTACCACGGAATTCACCACAGTTTACATCGTCGGAGTGTACATTCCTCCCAGTGCTAATGCTAAAGAGGCACTGAGTGAACTCTGGCGCTATTAGCGACCTGCAGAATGCTCACCCGACGGATTGTTTATTATCGCCGGAGATTTCAACCATGCGAATCTCAAGACTGTGCTTCCTAAACTCCATCAGCATGTGGACTTTGCAACGAGAGGAGCGAACACGCTGGATCTTGTTTACACAAACATCCCGGCGCGTATCGTGCGGAGCCCCGCCCCCATCTCGGATACTCAGACCACTGCTCTGTTATGTTGATTCCAGCATACAGACCGCTCATCAGACGCTCTAAACCGGTTCTGAAACAGGTGAAAACCTGGCCAGAAGGAGCTACTTCTGCTCTTCAGGACTGTTTTGAGTGCACTGACTGGGACATGTTTAGAGAGGCTGCAACCTACGGCGATTCCATCAACTTGGAAGAGTACACATCATCAGTGACCTGCTACATCAGCAAGTGCGTTGACGATGTGACCATCTCCAAGTCCATCACTACGCTCAATCAGAAGCCGTGGATGACTGCAAATGTGCGTGCGCTGTTGAAACAAAGAGACTCTGCCTTCAGAACAGGGGACAAGGCGGCCTTAAAACAGCAAGGGCCAAACTGTCTCGTGCTATCAGAGAGGCAAAGCGCGCGCACGCGAAGAAAATCCACGACCACTTCCAGGACAGTGGAGACACTCGGCGCATGTGGCAGGGCATCCAGGTGATCACGAATTACAAGACCACATCACCTGCTTGTGACCGTGGCCTCCCTCCCAGATGCGCTGAGCGACTTCACGCCCGGTTTGAGGTACAGAACAACGTGGTGGCGAGGAAGACCATCCCTCCTCCCACTGACCAGGTGCTCTGTCTAACCACAGCTGAAGTGAGGAAAACTCTATGCAGAGTTAACCCACGGAAGGCTGCTGGACCTGACAACATTCCTGGCAGGGTGCTCAGAGAATGTGCAGAACAACTAGCAGATGTCTTCACTGACATCTTCAACATCTCCCTGAGCAGTAACGTTGTTCCCACGTGCCTCAAGACAACGACTATCGTTCCTGTGCCAAAGAAATCGACTGTCTCCTGCCTCAATGACTATCGTCCCGTCGCGCTCACTCCCATCGTGATGAAGTGCTTGAGAGGCTTGTCATGAGGCACATCAAGACACAGCTTCCACCCTCCCTGGACCCAATGCAGTTTGCGTATCGTCCAAACCGTTCCACGGACGATGCCATCTCCACAACCCTTCATCTGGCCCTCACCCACCTGGATAACAAGGACTCATATGTACGAATGCTGTTCATTGATTTCAGCTCAGCATTCAACACAATCATTCCTCAGCACCTGATCGAGAAGCTGAACCTTCTGGGCCTGAACACCTCTCTGCAACTGGATCCTGGATTTCCTGACTGGGAGACCTCAGGCAGTCCGGATCGGGAACAGCATCTCCAGCACCACCACACTGAGCACTGGAGCCCCTCAGGCTGTGTGCTCAGTCCACTGCTGTTCACTCTGCTGACTCACGACTGTGCACCAACGCACAGCTCAAATCATATCATCAAGTTCGCTGATGACACGACCGTGGTGGGTCTAATCAGCAGGAATGATGAGTCAGCATATAGAGAAGAGGTGAAACGGTTAACTGCCTGGTGTGGAGCAAACAACCTGTCTCTGAACGTGGACAAAGCGAAAGAGATGGTTGTGGACTTCAGGAGAGCTCAGGCGACCAATCTCCACTGATTATCGATGGATCCTCTGTGGAGATCGTCAAAAGCACCAAATTCCTTGGTGTTCATCTGGCGGACAACCTCACCTGGTCACTTAACACCAGCTCCATCACCAAGAAAGCCCAGCAGCGTCTATACTTTCTGAGAAGGCTGAGGAAAGCCCACCTCCTCCCCCATCCTGTCCATGTTCTACAGAGGGACCATTGAGAGCATTCTGAGCAGCTGCATCACTGCCTGGTTTGGGAATTGCACCGTCTCGGATCGCAAGACCCTACAGAGGATAGTGAGGACAGCTGAGAAGATCATCGAGTCTCTCTCCTCTATCATGGACATTTACACCACACGCTGCATCCGCAAAGCACACAGCATTGTGGACGATCACACACACCGTCACGCATACTTCACCCTCCTACCATCAGGAAAAGCGGTTCGAAGCATTCGGCCGTCAACAAGACTGTGTAACAGTTTCTTCTCACAAGCCATCAGGCTTCTCAACACACAGAACTGAACAGAACTCACACACACTCACACACTCACTTACACACGCACACACACACACACACTCACTGTGTGTTACTGTTACTGAACTGAACTGTACAACCTGGACTAAACACATTCATCACTCATCTCGATCCACTCCATCACCATTTATATATTTATTATTATTTATACTATATTCAGTACAATGTTTATATTCAGTACAATGTTTACATGCTGTTTTTGCACCTTTTATACTACAGTATAATGTTTACATGCTGTCTTTGCACCTCCTTGCTGCTGTTTTTTTGCACTACATTGCTCTTTCTGTTTGTATTTTCTCCTGGGTATAGTTTTACATTCACCTCACACAGTACTGTATATGTAAGTATACAGTAGGTTTACTAATCGTATACTTGGTTTTGTCTTGTCTTGTCTTGTGTTGTCTGTCTGCACTCTGTCTGTCTGTACTGTTCTTTTGTTTGCACTGTTTGCACCAGGCTGCACTCGATGCACTTTATGTTGTTTTGTTGTTTTTGTGTAGCACCAGGGTTCCGGAGGAACGTTGTTTCGTTTTTACTGTGTACTGTGTACCACTGTGTATAGTAAAAATGACAATAAAAGCCACTTGACTTGACTTGACTTGACTTGAATATATCATTAATGCTGCGGTGCCAATGGAAGATTAAGAAGAAAATCTCCAGGGACCATGATGATTTCTTGGTCTGGATGATGACTGGCTAATAAT
>NC_060912.1:12736157-12790437 GCF_014805685.1 Silurus meridionalis | reverse complement strand
GCATAGAAAAATGTATATACATAAATCTAGAAAGGATGGATGAGTATGGCAGATATTGACTGTACAAATTATAGTAATTAAACCCTAATTTCTAACTAACCTAAAACCTAACCTTAACCTAATTTCTGTCCTAACCCTAATTTTTGGCCTAACCTAAATCCTAACCCTAACCTAAATCCTAACCTAACCTAAATTTCTCTGTCCTAACCTAACCACTAACCTTAACCTCAATTTCTATTCCTAACCTAACACTCATTTCTGGCCTAACCTAACCCTAACCTCAACCTCATCCCTAACTCTCTTGGCCCTATGCCTAACCCTGTCCCTGGCCCTTGCCTATCCCCCATCCCTGGCAGGCAACGCTGGCCTAACCTCAGCCCTGGACCTAACCCTAGCCTAACCCTGGACCTTGCACCTATCCTAGTCCCAGCCCCAACCTAATCAAAACCTGTCCTATGCCTAGTCCTGGCCTAACACTAACCTCTAACCCTAGCCTCAGCTGCTGAACCTGCCTGTCCTGGCCAACCTAACCTGTCCTATGCCTATCCTAGTCCTGGCCTTAGCCTGGCCCTAGCCTAACCTAATCCCAGTCCCAGCCCTGTACTGTCCTATGTAGTCCTGGCCTGGCCTAACCTGGCCAACCTGGCAAAACCTAACTGGCCCTACAACTGACCCAACCTAACCCTGTGGCTAACCCTAGCCAGACAATGGTGGCGTACTGATGTTTCAAAAGCCTTTATTTTGTGTTCAGCCGTCAGCCTTTCCTTGGGAAACACAAATCTACCTTTCCTTGATGAAAACCTTTTCTTGGAAACACCGTGAAACTGCGAACAATTTCATTGTCAGAAGATGATTAGGGGTGAGTGGTTCGAGCTATGGTGATCACTGAGATTGTCAACAGTCAGAGGCGGCTGTTGACTATAGCCATAACTTCATAGAAATAGGCCCGAAGCATCATTTAGTCTACCAGAGGAAAGAAGCGAGTGGATCTTGGACACTTCTCACAGTCCTTATATGTCTTTCCACCCCTCCTGAATGAATGCACCCCTGCTAGCCATTCAGGAGGGTGTGAAAAACTATATGATCTTGGACACTTCTCACAGTCCTTATATGTCTTTCCACACCCTCCTGAATGGCTAGCATGGGGTGCATTCATTCTGAAGTCGCACTGCCTATTTGCAGAAATACAGCAAGACGATCTGCATCAACTTCCTTTAGAGCTTCTCTGAACTCATTTTGGCTCCTACAAAGTTGCTTCCTGGGTCAGACCTGATCAGGCGAACAGCACCACGTATGGCGATGAAACATCAAGGCCGTTGATGAAAGCATCTGTCGACATCTCCTCGAGAATCTCAATATGGACAGCATGGGAACTAAGACAAGTGAAAAGAAGACCGTATCTCTTGTTCTCTTTTCTTCCTTGTTTTATAAGGAATGGAAGCAATCCATGCCACAGAAAGTGAAAGGAGGATGGCTCCAACCGTTCTGGCGGTAGATCGGCCATCTTTGCTCCTCCATAGGTCTGCGTGGCCGTCTACAGATGACACATTGGCGAATGTAGGATGCAACAGCCGGTTGATTCCTGTAATCCAGTAGCCACTGCGCCTTATTTCGTTGATAGTAAGACCTTTACCTTGATGTTTCATCTTTCTTGATGATAAGCAATAATCATCCTTGTGATGTGATGATCTTTGGGAATGATTGCAGGGTGCTTGAAGAAGTTGGGAAGAGAGGTTGCATAGCCTCCCTCCCACCCTGAGTATGCTGTCGTCATGGAGAAAAGCGTCAGGCGTGCAAAGGATTATGCCGTGGTAGAGGATTCCTTTGCTCAGCAGTTTTAGCTCTTCTTGATACACATTTTTCTGCAGAATTTTGATTAGATGATGTTCTGCCTCTTCACGTTCGGTTACAGTGGTGAGATTGTTTGATCTGTTATTGCTTATGCGCCTTAGAATGCGTGCAATTGCTCGTATAGTTAGCGACCAAGATGAGAACTTAGACAGACGATCAATGATGCTTGCGTGTTCCGTGGTTTTAGTACTGAGTGCTAGAACACTCCTGACCTCTGGATCTCTGACTGATAACTCTGGTACTTCCTCTGTAGCCAGCTTTATTTCCTTGTTCCATAAGAACTTAGGTCCGGCAAGCCAGGTAGATGATAAAAACTCACTGGCAGTCAAGCCCCGGGAGGCGTGGTCAGCAGGATTCTCATTTGTCGGTACATATCACCACTGTTGTGGGGCTGAGCTGAGCTGAATCTTTTGAACCCGGTTAGCTACAAACGTGTGGAACCGTCGCGCTTCATTTCTTATGTATCCTAAGACCACTTTAGAGTCAGTCCAGAAGAATTCCTCTGCATTAATGCATCCCAATTCCTCCTTAAGCATGTTGCTTATTTTCCATAAGCATCATTGATCGTCTGTCTAAGTTCTCATCTTGGTCTAACTATCCATTCAGGAGGTGTGGGAAAGACATATAAGGACTGTGAGAAGTGTCCCAAGATCCACTCTCACAGTCCTTATATGTCTTTCCACACCCCTCCTGAATGGCTAGCATGGGGTGCATTCATTCTGAAGTCGCAGAAGTGTCCTTATATGTCTTTCCACACCCCTCCTGAGGTTAGGGTGTTCTAGCACTCAGTACTAAAACCACGGAACACATAAGCATCATTGATCGTCTGTCTAAGTTCTCATCTTGGTGGCTAACTATACGAGCAATTGCACGTATAGTTAGCTACAAACCCTAACCCCATAACCCTAACCCCAACCCTAACCCTAACCCTAACCTCTAACCCTAACCCCAATCCCTAACCTCTAACCTAACCCTAACCCTAACCCAACCCTAACCCCAACCCCAACCCCTAACCTAACCCTAACCCTAACCTAACCCCAACCCCTAACTCTAACCCTGAACCCCAACCCTAACCCTAACCACTAACCTTAACCCCAAACCTAACCCTAACCAACTCTAACCCTAACCATCCTAACCTAACCTCTAACCCAAATCAAATCAAATCAAATTTTATTTGTCACATACACATACATACAGGGTACGACAACCTAAACAACCCCAACCCTAAATTCCTAACCCTAACCCTAACCCAACCCTAACCCCATATTTTAGTGGAACTGAGCTTCAAATTAAAATTAAAATGTTGTCACATACATATACATGCAAAGTACCACAAGCAGTGAAATGTTTTTGTATAACTGTTCAACATTTAAACATGAAAAAAAATTAATACATGAATTTAAAAAGTAGATAAATAAAAAGTATAAAGCATATGAGTAAAAAAATGTATAGAAAATATGCATAGAAAAATATGTATATACATAAATCTAGAAAGGATGGATGGTATGGCAGATATTGACTGTACAAATTATAGTAATTAAACCTAATTTCTAGCCTAACCTAACCCTAACCCCAACCCTAACCCTAACCTAATTTCTGTCCTAACCTAATTTTGGCCTAACCCTAACCTAACCCTAACCTAACCTAACCTAATTTCTGTCCTAACCTAACCCTAACCTTAACCTAATTTCTAGCCTAACCTAACCCTAACCCTAACCTAACCCTAACCTAACCTAACCTAACCAACTCTAACCCTAACCCCAACCCCTAACCTAACCCTAACCCTAACCCTAAATCCTAACCTAACCCTAACCTCAACCCTAACCCTAACCTAACCCTAACCTAACCTAACCTAACCCTAACCTAACCCTAACCCTGGCCTAACCTAACCCTAACCTAACCCTAACCTAACCCCAACCCTAACCCTGGCCTAACCTAACCTAACCTAACCTAACCTAACCTAACCTAACCTAACCTAACCCTAACCTAACCTAACCCCAACCCCAACCCTAACCCTAACCCTAACCTAACCTAACCTAACCTAACCTAACCTAACCTAACCCCAACCCCAACCCTAAATTCCTAACCCTAACCCCAACCCTAACCCTAACCTAACCCTAACCCTAACCTAACCTAAACCCAACCCTAACCCCAACCCTAACCCTAACCTAACCCTAACCTTAACCCCAACCATAACTCTAACCTGAACCTAACCTAACCTAACCCCAACCCCTAACCTAACCTAACCTAACCTAAACCTAACCCTAACCTTAACCCCAAACCTAACCTAACCAACTCTAACTAACCATCCTAACCTAACCCTCCAACCCTAAATTCCTAACCTAACCCTAACCCCAACCCTAACCCCATATTTTAGTGGAACTGAGCTTCCAAACTTTCAAATTAAAATTAAAATGTTGTCACATACATATACATGCAGAGTACCACAAGCAGTGAAATGTTTTTGTATGACTGTTCAACATTTAAACATGAAAAAAAAATTAATACATGAATCAAAAAAAGTAGATAAATAAAAAGTATAAAGCATATGAGTAAAAAATAATTAAGTATAGAAAATATGCATAGAAAAATATGTATATACATAAATCTAGAAAGGATGGATGAGTATGGCAGATATTGACTGTACAAATTATAGTAATTAAAGTATTTATTTTTTATGTTATTGTTTTTAAAGTGTCCATGTGCAGTGTAGTGTGGTATCAAGTGAAACTGATCTGTGTGTAGAGCCCCTTTAACTTCGGCAGCACCTCATGGCTTATTTGAATGCCCAGGTGAATTGGACCAGTATCCTAGATTCAGAGAGAGCAGCAGTGAGAGACTAAATAAACAGACAGAAAACAAACATGTGATTGAATTATAACAAAGAATTTATATTGTAAAGAAGAAAAAAAATATTTAAAAATAAATTAATGTTTTTCTTTTAGCAAAAGCACAAAAATAAAGAATTCTATGAACTCAAATCACTTATTCTCTAAAGAATGCTAATAGGATCAACCAAACTAGTTTCTATATTTATATCTTTTTTATATTTATGTTAAGATTTATTCTTTCTTTTTTAATCTATTTTAAGTGAATCTAATTTAGAATAATTTTCCGTTTGTTTTTTTTTATTATTTAGCTTGAGCTGGACTTTGAACCTTTTTAATTTCAATTGTTTTAACTTGAACTAAGTTTAGAATGTGAGAAATACTTCCTAGTTTAAATCACACCTTTTATAATCCCAGTAACTCTAAACTTGGATAAAACATTCAAAATGGGCAAAACAATTCTCGTAACCAGTAGGGTATAAGACTCATTTTACCAAAGTATATATTAAAAATGGAAGACACATGAAAAACCGTCAATAATCACAATGACCATTAACCTTAAACTGTACTGAGCAATCAAGTGGAATGAACAATAATGCAACATAATTCAACAATCAATAAATGAAACAGTTGTGATTCATAAATTCGATAGATTCCTTTCCTTTCGAATACCAGTCTCTCGATTCAAAGCCAACAGTTCGTCCTTACCGGAGTGATGTTAGAGGAACAGTTCAGGCCTTCAGTTCTGCTGACCAGAGAGAATAGTCCACAAACCATTACGGAAAAACAACCGAAGAGTTCGATGTCGGGTCAATCTGTCGTCCTGCACAATCTTTTTTTACTTTTTTATTCTTTTTCCAAACTAGGAAAACAAAGCAATATATCCACTGAAATTCAAAATTGTTTTAATCCAGGTCTGTTGGGTGGCTCGCCATCGTGTTACATGTGGTAACAACTTATTCCGTGTCGTTCCCAAATCCAACATCAAAACTCTCAAGACCTACTCAGCATTAAATAAAAAAAAAACATTCACTTCAAACCAATATTTCACTAGAATTTCTTTCTATGTTTTTAATTCTCAAACGCGTGGTTTTCTTTTGGTTAGTTTTTTTCCCAACAATCCTTAGTATTCCTCTCTTCTCTTCTTTCTCGCGCTGTGTCTGTCATTTCTCGGTAATGAGTTCTCCCACCTGATTGGTCAATATCTCACACTCTTTTAAAGGAGACACAACACTCAATAACAACTAAATGCATTTCTTACATTCAGAACATGAAATAAAAATACATATTTATTCAATTATAATGTTTTTTTCCCAATTCAATCATCAATTTTCTCCTTCCTGCTTATTTACTATCCCTTACTGATTTACTATTTATTTATTTATAATCACACTGGGTTACATGTGCAAGTTCAGTTTGCAAAGTTGAGTGATAGTCCAGAGTTAAGGTGTCATATAATAGTGCAAAGATGTGCAGAAATAATTGTGCAGTGAAGGAAATGAGATGGAAAGAGATGCCAAGTACTAGATCCTGTCGATTTCTTCTATACCCTATCGATTTCTTCTATATAACATCCGAAAGATTTAACCATTTCTGTCCACACAGGCTGCCCAGGTGCTTATTCAGTCATCTAAGCGTCATGCAGAGCAGCTATCGATTGGTCAGTCCAGCGCGTGACCTCCCTCTGAAACTGAGCCTCCTGTTTTAGACTTTGTTTTTATACAGGCATGAGGAAGATGGCGGCATGGTCCGATTTCCCAAACGGTGGGCGTGATTGTGCCTTGTAGCTGTTCTTAAATAGTGCATTGGTCCAGTGTCCTTTCGCCCCTGATGGGGTAGGTGATGTGCTGCTGGAAGTTCAGTAGTGGTTGCTTGAGTTTGATACTGTTAAAGTCTCCGACCACAATGAGCACAGTGTCCCAATGCTGTGTTGGTGTAGCATTAGTGTCTCATTTAAGTCCCATATCGCAGTGTCCGTGTCCGCTTGAGGTGGAATATAAACGGCACTGACTATGACCCCTGGGAGCCAAATCCGGCCATTGGATGCCACTGAGGCCCTTGAAAATACTCGGAGGCAAGAACAAAAGTTCAAGTTTGGGTACAGTGAAGTGCACAGAGGAAGTGCACAAGGTGAAGTGCACTAGATGAAGTGTACTAGATGAAGAGCACTAGGTGAAGTGCACAAGGTGAGTACTCTGAAATACTCTGTAAAACAGAGTATTTTTACTTCTGAGTGGAATTGAGGTCCAAACTTTACCCCAAGACTCGGAGATGGTCATGGATGCAAACTGCTAGAATCTGCATATAGCTAGTTGTCATTAGAGGCCAGAAACATTGGAGGGGGGTTTAAACTGTTCTATTATATTATGGATGGAAAGAGAAATGGGGTATGGGGTGATCCTGAAGGAAGAGAACAGTAAGATTGTAGTGGAGGTGAAGCGAGCTTCTGATAGGGTGATGATAAATGCCATCATTGCTTAAGCTTCACAAGTGGGTTGTAAGATGGAGGAGAAAAAAAAATTCTGGAGTGAGTTAGATGAAGTGGTAGAAGGTGAACCTATAAAAGAACGATTAGTGATTAAGGCAGACTTTAATGGGCATGTTGTTGAAGGGAACAGAGGTGATGAGAAGGTGATGGTAGGTATGGCCTTAGGAAAGGAATGTGGAATTGCAGATGGTGGTACATTTTACTAAAAAGGATGGAAATGGCAGTGGTAAATACCACGAGGAGGAGGCTCATAGGGTGACGTATAATAGTGGAGGAAGGTGCACACAGGTGGACTATTTTCTTTGCAGGGGATGCAAACTGGAGGAGATTGGAGACTGTAAGGTGTTAGAAGGGGACAGTGTAGCTAGACAGAATCGGATGTCAGGACTGAAAAAAGAATAAGATGGTGGAAACTAAAGGAGGAAGACTGTAGTGTAAGGTTCAGGGAAAAAGTCAGCCAGGACCTCGGTGGTGGTGAAGAGGTGCTGCATGTTTGGGCAACTATTAAAGAAGTGATAAGGAGAAAGCTAGAAAGGTATTTGGTGTGACGTCTGGAAAAGAAAGAAAGACAAAGAGACATGGTGGTGGAAGGAGATGCAGCAGCAGGTAAAGAGGATGTGGCAAAAGCCAATGAAAAGGCATATGAGGATCTATATGAGAAGTTGGACACTAAGAAAGGAGCAAAGGATTTGTAGCGATTGGCCAGGCAGAGGAACCGAGCTGGGAAGGATGTGCTGCAAGTTAGAGCAATAAAGGATGGAGATGGAAATGTGTTAACTAGTGAGAAGAGTGTGTTGAGAAAGTGGCGGAAATATTTTTAGCAGCTGATGAATAAAGAAAATAAGAGAGCGAGAAGGTTGGATTATGTGGAGATGGTAGAATGAAGAATGGAGATGGAGTCCAGAAGAATTCCTCTGCATTAATGCATCCCAATTCCTCCTTAAGCATGTTGCTTATTTTCACGCAAGCATCATTGATCGTCTGTCTAAGTTCTCATCTTGGTCGCTAACTATCCATTCAGGAGGGGTGTGGGAAAGACATATAAGGACTGTGAGAAGTGTCCTAAGATCCACTCTCACAGTCCTTATATGTCTTTCCCACACCCCTCCTGAATGGCTAGCATGGGGTGCATTCATTCTGAAGTCGCAGAGAAGTGTCCTTATATGTCTTTCCCACACCCCTCCTGAGGTTAGGAGTGTTCTAGCACTCAGTACTAAAACCACGGAACACGCAAGCATCATTGATCGTCTGTCTAAGTTCTCATCTTGGTCGCTAACTATACGAGCAATTGCACGTATAGTTAGCTACAAACCCTAACCCCATAACCCTAACCCCAACCCTTAACCCTAACCCTCAACCCTCTAACCCTAACCCCAATCCCTAACCCTCTAACCCTAAACCCCTAACCCTAAACCAACCCTAACCCCAACCCCAACCCCTAACCTAACCGCTAACCGCTAACCTTAACCCCAACCATAACTCTAACCCTGAACCCTAACCCTAAACCCTAACCACTAACCTTAACCCCAAACCTAACCCTAACCAACTCTAACCCTAACCATCCCTAACCCTAACCCTCTAACCCAAATCAAATCAAATCAAATTTTATTTGTCACATACACATACATACAGGGTACGACAACCCTAAACAACCCCAACCCTAAATTCCTAACCCTAACCCTAAACCCAACCCTAACCCCATATTTTAGTGGAACTGAGCTTCAAATTAAAATTAAAATGTTGTCACATACATATACATGCAAAGTACCACAAGCAGTGAAATGTTTTTGTATAACTGTTCAACATTTAAACATGAAAAAAAAATTAATACATGAATTTAAAAAAGTAGATAAATAAAAAAAGTATAAAGCATATGAGTAAAAAAAATGTATAGAAAATATGCATAGAAAAATATGTATATACATAAATCTAGAAAGGATGGATGAGTATGGCAGATATTGACTGTACAAATTATAGTAATTAAACCCTAATTTCTAGCCCTAACCCTAACCCTAAAACCTAACCTTAACCCTAATTTCTATCCCTAACCCTAATTTTTAGCCCTAACCCTAAATCCTAACCCTAACCCTAAATCCTAACCCTAACCCTAAATTTCTATCCCTAACCCTAATCCCTAACCTTAACCTCAATTTCTATTCCTAACCCTAACACTCATGTCTAGCCCTAACACTAACCCTAACCTCAACCTCATCTCTAACCTAACCAAAACCCCAACCCCTATACCTAACCCTATCCCTAACCTCAACCCTAACCCTAACCCCAATCCCTAACCCTCTAACCCCAACCCTAACCAACCCTAACCCTAACCTCAACCCCTGAACCTAACCTAACCCTAACCCTGAACCTTACCCTATCCCTAATCCCAACCCCAACCCTAACCCCTAACTCAACCCTAACCTGTCCCTATACCTAATCCTAACCCTAACCACTAACCTCAACCCCTAACCCTAACCTCAACCGCTGAACCTAACCCTATCCCTAACCTCAACCCTAACCTATCCCTATACCTAATCCTAATCCTAACCCTAACCCCAACCCTAACCAAACCTAACCCTAATCCCAATCCCAACCCCTATCGAAACCTATCCCTATACCTAATCCTAACCCTAACCCCAAACCTAACCAAACCTAACCAAACCTAACCAAACCTAACCCTAACCCTAACCCTAACCCCAACCTTAACCCTAACCTCAACCCTCTAACCCTAACCCCAATCCCTAACCCTCTAACCCTAACCCTAACCCTAAACCCAACCCTAACCCCAACCCCAACCCCAACCCTAACCTCAACCGCTGAACCTAACCCTAACCACTAACCCTAACCCTGAACCTAACCCTAACCCTAACCACTAACCTTAACCCCAAACCTAACCAAACCTAACCCTAACCCTAACCATCCCTAACCCTAACCCTCTAACCCAAATCAAATCAAATCAAATTTTATTTGTCACATACACATACATACAGGGTACGACAACCCTAAACAACCCCAACCCTAAATTCCTAACCCTAACCCTAAACCCAACCCTAACCCCATATTTTAGTGGAACTGAGCTTCAAATTAAAATTAAAATGTTGTCACATACATATACATGCAAAGTACCACAAGCAGTGAAATGTTTTTGTATAACTGTTCAACATTTAAACATGAAAAAAAAATTAATACATGAATTTAAAAAAGTAGATAAATAAAAAAAGTATAAAGCATATGAGTAAAAAAAATGTATAGAAAATATGCATAGAAAAATATGTATATACATAAATCTAGAAAGGATGGATGAGTATGGCAGATATTGACTGTACAAATTATAGTAATTAAACCCTAATTTCTAGCCCTAACCCTAACCCTAAAACCTAACCTTAACCCTAATTTCTATCCCTAACCCTAATTTTTAGCCCTAACCCTAAATCCTAACCCTAACCCTAAATCCTAACCCTAACCCTAAATTTCTATCCCTAACCCTAATCCCTAACCTTAACCTCAATTTCTATTCCTAACCCCTAACACTCATGTCTGGCCTAACACTAACCCTAACCTCAACCTCATCTCTAACCTAACCCCAACCTAACCCCAACCCTAACCTAACCCTAACCCTAACCCTAACCCTAACCCCAATCCCTAACCCTAACCCCAACCTTAACCACTAACCCTAACCTCAACCCTAACCCTAACCCTAACCCTAACCCTAACCTAACCTAACCCTAACCCAACCCTAACCCTAACCTCAACCCTAACCTAACCCTAACCCTAAATCCTAACCCTAACCACTAACCTTAACCCTAACCCTAACCCTAACCTAACCCTAACCTCAACCCTAACCTAACCCTAACCTCAACCCTAACCTAACCCTAACCTAACCCTAACCCTAACCCTAACCCCAACCCTAACCAACTCTAACCCTAACCCTAACCCCAACCCCAACCCTAACCCTAACCCTAACCCTAAACCCAATCCCTAACCCTAACCCCAAACCTAACCAAACCTAACCAAACCTAACCAAACCTAACCCTAACCCTAACCCTAACCCCAACCCTTAACCCTAACCTCAACCCTAACCCTAACCTAACCCTAAACCCAATCCCTAACCCTCTAACCCTAACCCCAACCCTAACCCCAACCCTAACCCCAACCCTAACCCCTAACTAACCCTAACCTAACCGCTAACCACTAACCTTAACCCCAACCCTAACTCTAACCCTGAACCCCAACCCTAAACCCTAACCACTAACCTTAACCCCAAACCTAACCCTAACCAACTCTAACACTAACCATCCCTAAGCCTAACCCTCTAACCCCAACCCTAAATTCCTAACCCTAACCCTAAACCCAACCCTAACCCCATATTTTAGTGGAACTGAGCTTCCAAACTTTCAAATTAAAATTAAAATGTTGTCACATACATATACATGCAGAGTACCACAAGCAGTGAAATGTTTTTGTATGACTGTTCAACATTTAAACATGAAAAAAAAATTAATACATGAATCAAAAAAAGTAGATAAATAAAAAAAGTATAAAGCATATGAGTAAAAAATAATTAAGTATAGAAAATATGCATAGAAAAATATGTATATACATAAATCTAGAAAGGATGGATGAGTATGGCAGATATTGACTGTACAAATTATAGTAATTAAAGTATTTATTTTTTATGTTATTGTTTTTAAAGTGTCCATGTGCAGTGTAGTGTGGTATCAAGTGAAACTGATCTGTGTGTAGAGCCCCTTTAACTTCGGCAGCACCTCATGGCTTATTTGAATGCCCAGGTGAATTGGACCAGTATCCTAGATTCAGAGAGAGCAGCAGTGAGAGACTAAATAAACAGACAGAAAACAAACATGTGATTGAATTATAACAAAGAATTTATATTGTAAAGAAGAAAAAAAATATTTAAAAATAAATTAATGTTTTTCTTTTAGCAAAAGCACAAAAATAAAGAATTCTATGAACTCAAATCACTTATTCTCTAAAGAATGCTAATAGGATCAACCAAACTAGTTTCTATATTTATATCTTTTTTATATTTATGTTAAGATTTATTCTTTCTTTTTTAATCTATTTTAAGTGAATCTAATTTAGAATAATTTTCCGTTTGTTTTTTTTTATTATTTAGCTTGAGCTGGACTTTGAACCTTTTTAATTTCAATTGTTTTAACTTGAACTAAGTTTAGAATGTGAAATACTTCCTAGTTTAAATCACACCTTTTATAATCCCAGTAACTCTAAACTTGGATAAAACATTCAAAATGGGCAAAACAATTCGTAACCAGTAGGGTATAAGACTCATTTTACCAAAGTATATATTAAAATGGAAGACACATGAAAAACCGTCAATAATCACAATGACCATTAACCTTAAACTGTACTGAGCAATCAAGTGGAATGAACAATAATGCAACATAATTCAACAATCAATAAATGAAACAGTTGTGATTCATAAATTCGATAGATTCCTTTCCTTTCGAATACCAGTCTCTCGATTCAAAGCCAACAGTTCGTCCTTACCGGAGTGATGTTAGAGGAACAGTTCAGGCCTTCAGTTCTGCTGACCAGAGAGAATAGTCCACAAACCATTACGGAAAAACAACCGAAGAGTTCGATGTCGGGTCAATCTGTCGTCCTGCACAATCTTTTTTTACTTTTTTATTCTTTTTTTCCAAACTAGGAAAACAAAGCAATATATCCACTGAAATTCGCAAAAATTGTTTTAATCCAGGTCTGTTGGGTGGCTCGCCATCGTGTTCCATGTGGTAACAATTTATTCCGTGTCGTTCCCAAACCCAACATCAAAACTCTCAAAACCTCCACAGCATAACCAATTAAATTAAAAATAAAAAAAACATTCACTTCAAACTAAACCAATATTTCACTAGAATTTCCTTATAGATTTTTAATTCTCAAACGCGTGGTTTTCTTTTGGTTATTTTTTTTCCGAAATCTACAACAATCCTTAGTATTCCTCTCTTCTCTTCTTTCTCGCGCTGTGTCTGTCATTACTCGGTAATAAGTTCTCTCACCTGATTGGTCAATATGTCACACTCTCTTAAAGGAGACACAACATTCAATAACAAACAAATGCATTTCTTACATTCAGAACATGAGTTTAAAATACATAATTATTCAATTATAATGTTTTTTTTTCCCCCGAATTCAATCATCAATTTTCTCCTTCCTGCTTATTTACTATCCCTTACTGATTTACTATTTATTTATTTATAATCACTCTGGGTTACATGTGCAAGTTCAGTTTGCAAAGTTGAGTGATAGTCCAGAGTTAAGGTGTCATATAATAGTGCAAAGATGTGCAGAAATAATTGTGCAGTGAAGGAAATGAGATGGAAAGAGATGCCAAGTACTAGATCCTGTCGATTTCTTCTATACCCTATCGATTTCTTCTATATAACATCCGAAAGATTTAACCATTTCTGTCCACACAGGCTGCCCAGGTGCTTATTCAGTCATCTAAAGCGTCATGCAGAGCAGCTATCGATTGGTCAGTCCAGCGCGTGACCTCCCTCTGAAACTGAGCCTCCTGTTTTAGACTTTGTTTTTATACAGGCATGAGGAAGATGGCGGCATGGTCCGATTTCCCAAACGGTGGGCGTGATTGTGCCTTGTAGCTGTTCTTAAATAGTGCATTGGTCCAGTGTCCTTTCGCCCCTGATGGGGTAGGTGATGTGCTGCTGGAAGTTCAGTAGTGGTTGCTTGAGTTTGATACTGTTAAAAGTCTCCGACCACAATGAGCACAGTGTCCCAATGCTGTGTTGGTGTAGCATTAGTGTCTCATTTAAGTCCCATATCGCAGTGTCCGTGTCCGCTTGAGGTGGAATATAAACGGCACTGACTATGACCCCTGGGAGCCAAATCCGGCCATTGGATGCCACTGAGGCCCTTGAAAATACTCGGAGGCAAGAACAAAAGTTCAAGTTTGGGTACAGTGAAGTGCACAAGAGGAAGTGCACAAGGTGAAGTGCACTAGATGAAGTGTACTAGATGAAGAGCACTAGGTGAAGTGCACAAGGTGAGTACTCTGAAATACTCTGTAAAACAGAGTATTTTTACTTCTGAGTGGAATTGAGGTCCAAACTTTACCCCAAGACTCGGAGATGGTCATGGATGCAAACTGCTAGAATCTGCATATAGCTAGTTGTCATTAGAGGCCAGAAACATTGGAGGGGGGTTTAAACTGTTCTATTATATTATGGATGGAAGAGAAATGGGGTATGGGGTGATCCTGAAGGAAGAGAACAGTAAGATTGTAGTGGAGGTGAAGCGAGCTTCTGATAGGGTGATGATAAATGCCATCATTGCTTAAGCTTCACAAGTGGGTTGTAAGATGGAGGAGAAAAAAAAATTCTGGAGTGAGTTAGATGAAGTGGTAGAAGGTGAACCTATAAAAGAACGATTAGTGATTAAGGCAGACTTTAATGGGCATGTTGTTGAAGGAACAGAGGTGATGAGAAGGTGATGGTAGGTATGGCCTTAGGAAAGGAATGTGGAATTGCAGATGGTGGTACATTTTACTAAAAAGGATGGAAATGGCAGTGGTAAATACCACGAGGAGGAGGCTCATAGGGTGACGATAATAGTGGAGGAAGGTGCACACAGGTGGACTATTTTCTTTGCAGGGGATGCAAA
This sequence comes from Silurus meridionalis, assembly GCF_014805685.1. Classification (NCBI taxonomy): domain Eukaryota; kingdom Metazoa; phylum Chordata; class Actinopteri; order Siluriformes; family Siluridae; genus Silurus; species Silurus meridionalis. The sequence continues at coordinate 12,775,611 of NC_060912.1, read as the reverse complement.
CTGGAGGAGATTGGAGACTGTAAGGTGTTAGAAGGGGACAGTGTAGCTAGACAGAATCGGATGTCAGGACTGAAAAAAGAATAAGATGGTGGAAACTAAAGGAGGAAGACTGTAGTGTAAGGTTCAGGGAAAAAGTCAGCCAGGACCTCGGTGGTGGTGAAGAGGTGCTGCATGTTTGGGCAACTATTAAAGAAGTGATAAGGGAGAAAGCTAGAAAGGTATTTGGTGTGACGTCTGGAAAAAGAAAGAAAGACAAAGAGACATGGTGGTGGAAGGAGATGCAGCAGCAGGTAAAGAGGGATGTGGCAAAAGCCAATGAAAAGGCATATGAGGATCTATATGAGAAGTTGGACACTAAGAAAGGAGCAAAGGATTTGTAGCGATTGGCCAGGCAGAGGAACCGAGCTGGGAAGGATGTGCTGCAAGTTAGAGCAATAAAGGATGGAGATGGAAATGTGTTAACTAGTGAGAAGAGTGTGTTGAGAAAGTGGCGGAAATATTTTTAGCAGCTGATGAATAAAGAAAATAAGAGAGCGAGAAGGTTGGATTATGTGGAGATGGTAATGTAGGAAGTGGATAAGATTAGTAAGGAGGAAGTGAGAGCAGCGATTAAGAGGATGAAGCATGGAGATGTTTAGGAGAGATGCAGTGGAATTTTTAACAAGATTGTTTAACAGGATTTTATAAGGTGAGAGGATGCCTGAGGAATGGAGAAGGAGTTTGCTGGTACCGATCTTTAAGAATAAGGGAGATGTGCAGACCTGCAGTAACTACAGGGGAATTAAGTTGATCCGTCACACCATGAAGTTATGGGAAAGAGTAGTGGAAGCCAGGCTGAGAGGAGAGGTGACCATCTGTGAGCAGCAGTATGGTTTCATGCCGAGGAAGAGCACCACAGACGCATTATTTACTTTAATAGTGTTGATGGAGAAGTATAGAGAAGGTCAGAAGAAGTTGCAGTGTGTGTTTGTGGATTTAGAGAAAGCGTACGACATGGTGCCGAGAGAGAAGTTGTGGTATTGTATGAGGAAGTCTGGTGTGTCAGAGAAGTATGTGAGGGTGGTGCAGGACATGTATGAGGACAGTATGACAGCAGTGAAGTGTGCAGTAGGAATGACAGACTGTTCAAGGTGGAGGTTGGACTGCATCAAGGATCGCATCTGAGCTCTTTCCTGTTTGCAGTGGTGATGGACAGGTTGACAGACGAGGTCAGACAGGAGTCTCCATGGACTATGATGTTTTTGGATGATTTTGTGATTTGTGGTGAGAGTAGGAAACAGGTGGAGAAGAGCCTGGAGAGGTGAAGGTACATGCTGGAGAGAAGGGAAATGAAAGTCATTACGAATAAGACAGAGTACGTGTGTGTGTGAATGAGAGGGAGGGCAGTGGAGAGGGGTGGTTGCAGGGTGAGGGAAGACATGCAGGTAGTTGGTTTGAAAGACGCAGATTTGAAAGTCAGAGTTTTTGAAAATGTAATCTCAAAAAATGTCCAGGCCCAGATAAGATATGTGGAAATGTTATAAAATATTGTCCTATCCAGTTAGTGCCAGTGTTTACAAATAATTATACAGCATCTTATAATTATGGTATCGACCCTGTCTTATGAAAAACTTAACAATAATCCAAGGCCTATAGGATTCATTGTTTTCTGAAATGAATATTGACCAATAGCACTTACATTACTTGTCATGAAGTTTATTTCTGCATCTTACAGTGAAATTTATTGAAACACACAGGAAACCAAAAAAGTCAGACATTTTGTTTTTCTTTGCCTACATTTTATTTTGATATTAAAATGTGTGCACAGAAACATTGCTGGATATATAAAGATTATAGAAATTATTCTACATTAGTTAATGCTAAATTCAAATTGTCCTTTTATTCATAATGAACAGAAACTGAGAGACAGACAGACACAGACTGAGGAGGAGACTGAGAGGGAACAATAAAGAAGGTGAGATACCGCTTTGGATTCCAATATGGAGATTATGTGCTGATTTTTTTATCCTTATTATTAATATTACTTTCATTATTACAACCCCAGTTCCAAAAAAAGTTAGGACACTGTGTAAAATGTAAATAAAAATAGAATGCAATGATCTGCAGATCTCATGTACCCATATTGTCACAGATAAAACACATGAAGTGTAAAAACTGAGGAAATTTACCATTCTAAGGAAAAAATAAAGTCAATTTGAATTTGATGGCTGCAACAGGACTCAAAAATGTTTGGACAGACAACATAGGTCTGGGAAAAGTATGTTTTATTTAAATTAAATTAAATTAAATTAAATTAAATTAAAAACAGTTGGAGAAACATTTAGCAAATAATAAGGTTAATTGACAGCAGGTCAGTAATATAATTGGATATAAATAGTGTATCTTACAGAGGCATAATCTCTCAGAAGTAAAGATGAGCGGAGCTTCACCAATCTATGAAAGACTGCGGCTACAGACTGTGGAACAATTTCAGAATAATGTTCCTCAACATCAAATTGCAAGACAGAGTAATATCTCATCATTTGCAGAACATATCATCAAGTTTCAAAGACTCTGAAGAAATCTATGTGCACAAGGAACAAGGGTAAAAATTAATATTGGATGGCTGTGATCTTTGGGCCCTCAGAGGCCACTTCATTTAAAACAGTTATGATTCTGTAATAGAAATCACTGCACAGGCTCATTAACACCTCCAGAAATCATTGTCTCTGAACACAGTTTGCATATAATCCACAAATGCAGGTTAAATCTCTATCATGCATATAAGAAGGCATGCGTGGAACAAGATCCAGAAACGCTACCATCCTCTCTGGGCCAAAGCTCATTTAAAACCTACCGAGGCAAACCAGAACATTTTAGTTTTCAGGCTAAAGAGGAGAGGGACCATCTGACTTTTTATCAGAGCTCAGTTCAAAAAGCCACATCTCTGATGGTATGGGAGAGCATTAGTGCCTGTGGAATGGGCAGCTTGCACATTTAGAAAGGTACGTTCAATGCTGAATACTATATACAGGTTTTAGCGCAACAAATGCTTCCATCCAGAAAACTTTTCCAGGGAGAAAATCCTGTTCTGTTTTATTTTTATTATAGTTTACTGTTTTTATTTTACTGTTCTGAAGATCTAATCTGTTTTTATTTTAATCTTACACAGTGTCCCAACATTTTTGGAACTGAGGTTGTTGTGGTGGCAGTGGTATTGTTTCAGCTTCAACAGTGTGAGCCTATGTCTATAACATTAATACTGATTGATAGGGAATAAGCTGCCAGTGCTTGGATCAGCAGTCAGTAATGATAAACTGCTGATTTAATCAAAGTATTGACACCTTCCCAGACTGCTCATAAGGTCACTCAAAAGATTTCCCAAGGTGCATATTATCACTCTTTCCATATATATATATATATATATATATATATATATATATATATATATATATATATATATATATATATATATATATATATTTTTTTTTTTTATCTGCACCTTAGGAAATCTAAATAATTGCACATGCATATAGATATTCATACAGAAATTCAAACTCAAACATAATTATTAGCAGATTTTATGCTGTTTCTGTAAAACAGAGGTTATGCATTATGCATTGTATTCTTCATGATTTGTTTATAGATAAAAATAATACTTTTAGTTCTTTAGCATGCTGTCTGTTCTGTATACATTATCATGGCTTTTTGCAGATTTATTTCATGCTGGTCACAAATCAGATTATTCCACATTAATAAGCCCTTATTATATAAAATTATCTACAGATAAAGGGTAAAATGTTACATATTACAACTGCAGTCAAATTTACACTGCAAAAGAACCCCTACAGAAAATTATTAAAAGTTGTTAAATGTAAAATATAATTTTCTACATGCAGCACAAGATTCAAATATGACAAGACATCTTCAAAATGTGAAAAAGCCATCATGTCAAAAATACAAAACAAATTCTGGAAGCACATTTCATTCAGGACCTGTATTGCTAAAGCCATTTTTAAGAAAATCTAAAACCAACAGTCACTGAAATGGAGGCAAATTCTTTTTATATATTTCATATTTACATGATGTGTTCAGGACACATCAGAGTCAAAAAGCTTGTATCCTTAGATAATGTTATTTTTTCATGCCTCGCAGATTTTTACAGATTTCATGCCTGACAACTTCATAATATAGTACCTGGCTTCCATGTTGAATCTGGTAAACAATGGACACAATATTTTGTAGAAAAACATTTAAAACACAAATTTTAGTCGAAAGTTTATCTTCACAAAGAGTTTTTACTTCCAAACTTCTGAAGCATGTGAGAAACGTGTCCCGATTGGCTAATTTAAGAGATAAAAAAAATGACATCTACATCAATGTATATCCTTGCTTAGATCCTATAGACTCACGCAAGGCAAAAACCGCCACAGGGGTATGTCTCAATGGAGAGACCAGATCAAACTGGGTAGAGGTAATTAAGTCACATGGCCAAACTTGGAACAGACCCATGAGTTATTGCGTTATCCCACGTCAGTCAGAAAGCTGAACAATCGGCTTCTCGTCGAGGGAAAACTCATGATGGCATTTCAGCAAATCCATCCTGGCAGCTGATTCTGCAGTGGAAATGAACTGTTTCTTAAAATAGAACAGGAGAGTAAGAGGCAGAGCGAGTGGCAGAGTGAGATGCAGAGCAAATTATTATACATTATCCCAAGAAAATATCTAAAGTATGTTCTTTCACTGGTGTATTTTTCCAAATTTTCTCTCACCCTGCCTGCAATACTGATGTAGCAATTTCATTAAGAAGAGGAAATACCTTAGAAAGGTTTTTTCACCATTTCCTGATTCTGAGTCTTTCAACATTATTTTACCTTAGACAACTATTTTTCAGGCAACAAATGTATATCATGCTGAAGTCAAACAAAATATACATTATTCATTCATCTTCAGTAAGCATTTTAGACTGGTCAGAGTGGCAGTGGAATGAGTCTATTCTTCATTTTTGCAAATGGAGGATCGTTGCTAACCCTAACCCAAGATCTAGCGGTACTGAATCTATATCAGTAACAAAGAATTTGAGACAATGTTTTCTATCCTGACCTCTTCTGATGCTGTTCTCGGGTGACAGCTGTTACTAATGATTCTCAAACATATGAGATCATGACCTTTTATTACCTGTGACTTTCACAGGTGATCATGTTTTGTCCTAAACATTTTGATAAAAGGAACAGCTTGAGTAAGGTTCACACCATGTTACACCTGAGACCAATTGAGAAAATGGTCAGAATCCAAATGTACTAAAAAAAATTATGTAACTAGGGTTAGGGTTAATTACACTTCTAGATTATTTTCTTTGTTAGTACTGAGTGCGGTAAATGTTCTGGTTTATTTTTTATAAAATACCTGTTTAAGATTTAATTTTTTTGCAGCAGCAGTCTGAATTCAAATACTTTCTGTGGACAAATATTATCCAGTCAATACTTTATCCCACTCAGTCCTGAACTCCAGAAGAGACTGTTTTCTAATTTTAGTTGCTGTTCACACTCCAAATCCAATTCACCACTGATGATGTGTAGTTTATCCGCAGTTGAACTCCATCTATGTCTGCGCTAAAATGACGTGTAAGTGTTTACTGTTTATTATCACTCCAGATCTGCTCATATGAGTGTTAGTTGGAAGTTAATTTGAGTTGGCAGCACAGTTCCATGCATATTTCTGTGGAAATGTCTGACATTGCACTGCCTTTCCACTATGTTTAGAATTGTTTCATTTACTGGATTGGTCAAGTGATTGACATGGTGGAAATGTAAAAATAAATTAAGAAAGAATGCCCAGATGTGACCAAGAATAAACTTTCTCTGAGCATGATTCATCCTATTTGTATTCTAATGGGGGGAGTGAAGCCCAGTATCGCCAAGCTGCCACTCTTGGGCCCTTGGGTCCCTTAAGCCTTTGTGCTCCAGGGGTACGGTATCATGGCTGACCCCAGCTTCCTAACAAGTTGGGATATGCGAAGAAAAGAATTTCACTGGGCTGTAATGTATATGTGACAAATAAAGACTATACTTCTTCTTTTAATGCTCTTCATAACAAACAAGAAATAGCAAAAAATACCAAAATAATTCCTCTGCTTATTTTGCATTGAGGGAAAATAGTTATTGTATTGCATCTTATGAAACTCTTTTCCAAGCTATTATACAAAGCTCAGTTTGTCATTTCTCTTACTCTTTCACATTCCTCTAATCTTTTTCCTCTGTCCCTTGCTCTGTTTTTCACACGGTCACTTCTGTCTTGCTGTTTGTGTAAAGTCCTTTGTGTTTGGGAAGAACCTGAGGGGAACGTCCGTACCCCAGTGGTGGATAGAATGCTTCTGGCAGGGTCTCTGTTCTAAACTGGAGCTTGTTTAAGTAGGTGTGGCCATGACTGTTGGGCTGGGACATTGATCGCTGTGGTTGAACAGTGAGAGAGACATACTGAGCAGTACTCTGGGTAGTAGTACTAGCAGTACTCTTACTGGGTTCCCATGCAGGAAAGGCTGAGATGGAGGTCAGGGGATGGGTGTTGGAAATCTTAGACTTCTGGGAGGGTGTCATGTTGTTAGTGACAGGAATGTGGATCTCTGGTGGAAGGAGGAAAGGCTTTTCATTGGACTGAAAAGCAATGGGGTAGAAAGTCGTAGGTGATGATTGGCGGTTTGTGCGGTCCATCAGTGGGAAACTCCTATAGTAGTCTCTGGCTGTTGTACTGTCTGTAAGGAAATGTTTTTAAAGGCATGAGATTGGACAGATTTTTTAGATTAGACAAATTCAGTTTGAACAAAAAACGATGAAAATCTAAAAAAAAGATTGATGGACAATTTTGAAAGCAGTAATCATTTTGATGGCTACAAGATAAAGCATTCACACCCTGCATGCGTGAAATTAATCTCCCACACAAGAACATAGAACAAAAAACATCACATCTATATAAATAAAGAAGTAGAACCATTTCAAAATTGAAATAAACAATGACAAAAGAAGCAATCAATTACTGCTTATTCACTCATGCAAACATCTGTATAAAGTCTTTTACTCACTTTCCATTGATTTGCCTTTAATATTAGCTGCTATGTGGTTTGGCATTTTAAGAGGCCATAAATATATGTGTAAGAGTCTGACTAATCAAAACATCTGAAAGTAAATGGCTTATTCATCACTGTGTAATCTCAATTTTAATAAATGTCTGTTACTCAGCAAAATGTCTTTGACTACATCAGAATTCAATGTGTATGGAGAAGTCACAAAAGCTAGACGTGTGTGTGAAAGAGAGAGATATAGACCTTTTCTCTTGCTTGCTACAGATACATAAATTACACATTAATTGGCATGCCTTAGGCACACACACACACACACACACACACACACACACACACACACACACACACACACATATATATATATATATATATATATATATATATATATATATATATATATATATATATATATATATATATATACATATACAGTGAGGAAAATAAGTATTTGAACACACTGCTATTTTGCAAGTTCTCCCACTTAGAAATTATGGAGGGGTCTGAAATTGTCATCTACGAGAGACATAATCTAAAAAAAAAAATCCAGAAATCACAATGTATGATTTTTAAACTATTTATTTGTATGATACAGCTGCAAATAAGTATTTGAACACCTGAGAAAGTCAATGTTAATATTTGGTACAGTAGCATTTGTTTGCAATTACAGAGGTGAAACGTTTCCTTTAGTTTTTCACCAGGTTTGCACACACTGCAGGAGGGATTTTGGCCCACTCCTCCACACAGATCTTCTCTAGATCAGTCAGGTTTCTGGCCTGTCGCTGAGAAACACGGAGTTTGAGCTCCCTCCAAAGATTCTCCATTGGGTTTAGGTCTGGAGACTGGCTAGGCCACGCCAGAACCTTTATATGCTGCTTACAGAGCCACTCCTTTGTTATCCTGGCTGTGTGCTTCGGGTCATTGTCATGTTGGAAGACCCAGCCTCGACCCATCTTCAATGCTCTAACTGAGGGAAGGAGGTTGTCCCCCAAAATCTCGCAATACATGGCCCCGGTCATCCTCTCCTTAATACAGTGCAGTCGCCCTGCCCATGTGCAGAAAAACACCCCCAAAGCATGATGCTACCACGCCCATGCTTCACAGTAGGGATGGTGTTCTTGGGATGGTACTCATCATTCTTCTTCCTCCAAACACGTTTAGTGGAATTATGACCCAAAAGTTCTATTTTGGTCTCATCTAACCACATGACTTTCTCCCATGACTCCTCTGGATCGTCCAAATGGTCATTGGCAAACTTAAGACGTGCCTGGACATGTGCTGGTTTAAGCAGGGGAACCTTCCCTGCCATGCATGATTTCAAACCATGACGTCTTAGTGTATTACCAACAGTAACCTTGGAAACGGTGGTCCCAGCTCTTTTCAGGTCATTGACCAGCTCCTCCCGTGTAGTTCTGGGCTGATTTCTTACCTTCCTTAGGATCATTGAGACCCCACGAGGTGAGATCTTGCATGGAGCCCCAGTCCGAGGGAGATTGACAGTCATGTTTAGCTTCTTCCATTTTCTAATGATTGCTCCAACAGAGGACCTTTTTTCACCAAGCTGCTTGGCAATTTCCCCGTAGCCCTTTCCAGCCTTGTGGAGGTGTACAATTTTGTCTCTAGTTTCTTTGGACAGCTCTTTGGTCTTGGCCATGTTAGTAGTTGGATTCTTACTGATTGTATGGGGTGGACAGGTGTCTTCATGCAGCTAACGTGCATCTAATTTAGGATAATAAATGTAGTGGAGGTGGAAATTTTAAAGGCAGACTAACAGGTCTTTGAGGGTCAGAATTCCAGCTGATAGACAGGTGTTCAAATACTTATTTGCAGCTGTATCATACAAATAAATAGGTAAAAAATCATACAACGTGATTTCTGGATTTTTTTTTTTTAGATTATGTCTCTCATAGTGGACATGCACCTACGATGACAATTTCAGACCCCTCCATGATTTCTAAGTGGGAGAACTTGCAAAATAGCAGGGTGTTCAAATACTTATTTTCCTATATATATATATATATATATATATATATATATATATATATATATATATATATACAGAGAGAGCGAGAGAGAGAGAGAGAGAGAGAGAGATAGATGATAGATAGATAGATAGATAGATAGATAGATAGATAGATAGATAGATAGATAGATAGATAGATAGATGAACAGCATGAATTTCTTCAGCAGGTTGAGCCGTTGGATCGGACCACATGGACCAGCCTTCGCTCCCTGCGTGCATCAATGATCTTTGTCCCCTACGACCCTGTCACCGGTTCTGTTCCTTTCTTGGAGTACTTTTGCATGTGCATGTTGTTGAGATACTGCCATACTGTGAGTTCTCACTAGGATTTGGCTTTGTTTTTTGTTAATTATTTTTGAGTAAACCACTTCCTCTAAATCAGCATGGTGACTGCAGGGATTTTCATATCCTGAATGAATGAATTTTAAATTAATTTCTGGCTAAAGGTCAAAAGGTGACAGAGGTAATAACCTTAAGTATCACATGTTAGTCATTTTCCTACATTAAACTTAATAAAAGCATATGTTCCAAATTCTGACTCTGTGTTCAGTCCCAAATACAATAAACTGAGGCGTTATGCACAGAACTGTGGAGTCAAATAATTTACACATAGGGTTACAAGAAAAGACCACTATGTTGTTTAATTTTGTCATCATTCATCATTAATTTCGCAAGTTAAAATATATAAATATATATTTTACACACATTCAGGCAATTCACATTTAAATAAATAAATAATTTTATTTTTTATATTAATTGATTTCTAATCGCTAAACTGTTTCTTGAGCATGTTCTCTCAACACCACTGCTGCTACATGAATGTGAAGCATCACAACACTACAAAGACCGAGACATGTCACAAAGAATACAGTTACTTCCCGTTAGAATGTAACTTAGTAATGTTTTAATAATGTGTTTTTAAACAAATTTTTTAAGTGACATTCACATTTGCCATTTGTCAAATGTCTTTGTTTACTTTAATCTGCTCATACAAAACTGCTTTGGTGGCTGCGAAGGAGCTTGTCATTGGTTATGATCTACTGAAGGAATATGCCTCTTAGTGAATGAGACACTGATTAAAAAAATCAATGAACAAATAATTGATTCAGATGTGGGTCTCCATGATTACATTAATTAGAGGGGGCCAGAGCCATGCTAGGAAGTGTGTTTTATATCTGTGTTCGAAGCTGAATCTCAATTTCTAAATATATATTGATTAATGACTTTACATTATAAACATAACATTGACTAAAGGACAAATGATAAAATTGCTTAAAACTTATGAGGCAAAATATATTATTTTTGCTATTGAATATAATTTTTAAAGCTTCAGTACATTTGTAGGCAGGCACATATTATAATAATGATAATAATAAGAGAAGAAGAAGAAGAAGAAGAATTCGCTTCACAGGGCAGCTAGCTGGCTAAGAATAGCGGCAGCATTTTTTCGTCCTCTGATTGGTTGATCAGAGGGAAACTGTTACAGTTCGACTGGTAAAACACACGTGTAGCTCTGCACATTAATACATCTGAGTTAGACTTTTTAAATGCCTATGGAATGGTCTCGGACAAACTTAAAAATACATTTTCCAGAAAAGCTAGACATGGTGAGGAGGTTGGCCAACACTGAAGCTAGCTAGCGTGTCTCAGCCCAGGAAAGAGTTTGTTCACCACTTACAGACTAGTTTTTTATTTTATTTACATTTTTTATGTTTTTGTCATGTTATTAGACAAATATTGATTGTGAACTGCTCCAGATGTTGTAGGTGCACAGTTGTGGTTGTAGTGTAGAGGTTTGGAGTCTTAACTGGGTTTGTTGCTTTAGTAAAATGGTTTTCACCTCCATATGTGAAATGTCTCTCTGTAATGCCACATGATGATATATTGTGTTTTTGTATTGTATTGATGGTTTCTATAATTGCAATGTGATAGTGGTGGTATTAAGGAGGATTAAGTTGAATAAGTCCCCACTGAAGTCCCATGTACCAAATGCTCGGCCCGCCACTGGTTAAAACATTGAACAATGAAATCTGTTCAATAAATAAAAATGAAAAATTTATAAGGACAATAAGCTGAAAATCCGTATGGTCCATTTAAAGGAACCCCAAAATTAGGGTTCACTTTAGAAACATTTCTAGGATTTAATTCTAAATTTGTGGTAATAAGACTTGCTGCATGTGGCTTTTTTATGTTCATGTTTGTCTGCAGGTATTTTAAGTGTGTAATTTGTCTCACCATTATTAGTCCTCTGGTGCCCAGGCATTCCATTAGTTCTGACTGGGTGATGCCCTGCCCCTCTGACCATGCATTCTGCCTCACCTGGCAGCTTCAGCCTATCTGTCAAGGTTCTGGAAAGATAAGATTTATGACAATAATTGGTAATATACACATCACTGATTATTTTATTTATTTTACAACTAAATTTGACAGGATACATTTTCATTTCATTTTTAATGTTATACTACAACAATAAAGTTATTGAAAATAGAAGGTGTAGTAGAGGTAAATGGACATTATAGTCGGCATATTTAAGGACAATTTTATTTTCTTGTCATGCACAGTGTAAAGGACAATCCAAAATGAGCAAGAGAAGCATAAAACATAACCCTAATTCCAAAACAGCTGTAAAATGTTGCCATAAATTTTCCTCAGTTTAAACATTTCATCTGTGTTCTATGTTCTATTTTGAATAAAATATAGGCATATGAGATTTGCAAATCACTGCATTCTTTTTTTATTTTCATTTTATGCAGTGTCCCAGTGTTTTTGGAATTGGGTTGTAAAAAAGCTTTCATGAACAATCATTAAAGAAGCTTTAAAGAACCATTAAAGTAAAATTTTACTTTTATTTGAATGATCAAAATTCACCAAAATGCTGTATACCAACAAACCCCCCAGATCTACAGTTTAAAATGAAAAAAATAAAACACAAAAAAGAAATATATATATAAACAATGGAAGTTCTTTAGAGGTTTGTTAAAGAAACCCTGGTCCCCCTGCTGTTACCTTATCACTATAACAGTATATCACTACCAACAGATACCTTACACCTCAGAGCTTGCTTAAGCATTTACTAGAACATTCAGACAGAAAGGCATTACAATAATCAAATCTAGAAATAACAAAAGCATAAACTATTTTTTATGCATCGTGTTGGGACATATATTTTACAATATTCCTACCTAATAATCCATGTTTCTCATCTCCACCCCCACACACAGACACAGACACACACTTCTACTGCTTGCAGCATGCCTGTCAGGAAGGTGAGAGTCAACATCATAGATTTGGGCTAATCCTTGTTCCTCTATCTTGGTGATGAACTTGGAGGGAATTACCAGCTGAACTGTACTTAACAAATACCACAACCTCCTTGACTTGCATCTCTCTTGTCCTCTGATGTCTTCTGTAGCCCCATGCTTCTTTACACGGGTAAAACTGGAGTATACAAGTGAAGATATAGCAAGCCGTAACCAGATCACACTCTATCAAAGCCTTATTAAGTGTGAGGTTCTAGCAAATGCATGGTTGTTGAAGAAGAGATTTGCAATGAGAGATGTATACAAATATCTACTGATGCCATTTATAATTATATTGCAGTGGCAGGAATTGGAGGGTGATTAGGTCTTACGTTACCCATCCATTAGTAGCAGAAAATGTTTGGATGGTTTCTGCAGGGTATGGTGTTTAATGTGCAAGGCATTTTCAGGAGATGCAGAGATAGTAGTAGCAGGACAAGACCTTGAGGCATGGCTTTGAGTGAAGCTAATGTTGCACTCCCCCACTCTTACTTTTTAATTAAGTATAGGTTATATAGGCTCAGGAGTCATTCAATATAAGAACTCAGTTTAAAAACTTCTGTTTTATGAGGATCGTCCTAATGCCATGGATGTGCATTGAGGCCAGGATAAAGCACTTAACAATTGAATGACTCATTTCTATTGGTCAAGCATTCACAACAATATTTGCAGAGAGTTTGCGGTATATTGCAAGTGCTGCCTGGCGAAAATGCTGACCAACCCCCAAAATGCCATTGCAACTATCACCTGCTATTGAGGTTCCCTTTCAAATCATTTTTATGGACCTTGACAGGCCATTAGATACGTATTCAAAAAGATATTGCTTTGTGTTCTGGTGGAATAAACAATAGCCAGGCATCCAGGCAATATAACAACTTGGAGAGTAAGGAGGATCCTCTCTTTCAGGATTCCAACTGCAGGGCACTGTGTTGATGTAACAGATATTTTACAAACTGTTAATTCATTCATTCATTCGTTCATTATTAGTAAAAAAAAAAATCAACATTTAACTTCTGTGGACAAATGCGCTGTTCAGATTGTCTGATCAAATGCTTAAAAACATGATTTGTACATTAGTTCAATGAGTTACTTTAATGTTGTGCAGAATTGTGATTAGTGCCTTGAGACCTTTTATTAGTAGTATTAAAGATCGCCACAAGATTTCCTTCAAGGGGTGTAACTAACTCTTCCGCCCCATACAGTATAGTCCTTTAACTCCGCCCCCATATGGTATAGTCTTTTAACCCCGCCCCCATACGGTATAATCCTTTGACTCTGTCCCCACTAGTTAGTGTGACGCACACCATGGTAAAGGAAAGTCAAGTCGCTTAAATGCTCTGAAATCGTACAAGGTTCTTAAGGAAAGTAAGGGATAATTAAGCACCTCGCTGGAACGGGAACAAGGTACTGTCTTTGATTGTTTAATGTGTATATGCATTAATATGTGGGTTAATCTATTTAACTGTGAAGAAGTGTTTTAATGTGTTGTTATCACTGCCACATCTGTGACATCATCGTGTGACATCACAAAAGGGTTTCTTATAAATGGCTATTCATGTTTATGTTTGTAAGAGCTGATTGTATTATGTTATCTATCTGTTCTGTAGCTCTTACGGTGTTTCACTAAGAAAAGGTTTCTCATCAAGGAAAGGTAGATTTTGTGTTTCCCAAGGAAAGGCTGACGACTGAACACAAAATAAAGGCTTTTTGAAACATCAGTACGCTTCACCATTGTCTGGCTGGGGGTTAGCTACAGTAAGAGCTTGTTCCCGTTCCAGCTAGGTGCTTAATTATCCCTTACTTTCCTTAAGAACCTTGTACGATTTCAGAGCATTTAAGCGACATGACTTTCCTTTACAGTGGTGTGCGTCACACTAACTAGTGGGGGCAGAGTCAAAGGATTATACCGTATGGGGGCGGGGTTAAAAGACTATACCGTATGGGGGCAGAGTTAAAGGACTTGAAGACTACACACTACTGTAGACTTTTCACTCCATATTCTTCCATTCATTTGCATATGAATGGAGATCTGAAATTGTAAACTCAAAGCAAAGACATTTTGCTGTATCAAAAACTGGTTTGCAATGTTGCTGCATACAGGAAAAAATGGTATATTTGAACACTGGCTCATCATGTCACGTCTAGTTTTCACCCAGCTTCACTGCAGGTCCAAAGAAAATTAGCATGATTTAAGTCTGGTGTGTGGGCCTTTTAAATGTCAATAATGAAAATACATATATGGACCTTCTAATAAAAAATGTCAATCGTAGCTCTAAAACAAGGGTATTTGAAAAGGGTGGAATAATGTTAATTGATCACATGGGACTCTACTAAATTGCCATGGACTCGATGAGGTCCCCTGTAGGGACTACATTTTGCCATTTTACAGATCACAGGTTAGTATCTTTCAATGCAAATAGAATGGGATTATCAAAACTTGACCTCCACCCTTTGACTACACTTGACTACACAAAAAATACAAGTCTTGAATTGACCAGTTTCTGTTTAACATTTTGTTTTGGTTGATTTTTTAAAAGTGCACTGAATAACGTGTGGGCTAGATAAATGTGAGTAGCTTATTTAATATAATCTTCAGAGTCACATACTCTACAGGATGAAATATTTCACTCCTTGGAGAAATTTGGGAATGTTGTAGTGGGGATTTTCCCAGAAACAAATAATTATTTCCTATGATGTTAAAGTACAGCAGGTTTCCAAATGGTCATTTTAATGTCTATGTAAATATGTAAAGTATTTTTGTTGTATTTCAGGCCTATAAAAGTGTTATTTGTGGAGCTTCTTTGATAGGTTTTTAGTGGTGCAGTTGTTGTAGCAAGTTAGTGTGGAGAGGGGAGAATCTGCTTTGACAGTACAGCAATAAAGGAAGATGCAATGGCTAATGGTAGCAAATTTTAACCCAGCTTTCATCTCATTATACTCCCATTATTACAAAATCTTCATACCATTCTATATCCAAAATGGGGTCTTCTTTGTTTCAACCATTTGCAGTACCATGGCTTATGACTACTATATGAAGATTACATTTTTAACTGAATGATTAGTGACCTAGTTTTTGGTCTTGAGCAAGCTGGAGCATGCACAGTAGGCATGTCTCTGGCACACCATTTTGGCATACAGGCTTAACCATTTGAGGGTACCCAATGGATCTCGTCCCTTCTGAGAATTAGAGTTGTGCCTACCCCAGCATTTAGAGTAAGTTTCTGAAAGGTTGGAGGAGACCTGATCCTGCAATGCTACATGGAAAGGCTTCATGGTCACCCCACTGGGTGGTCACCCAGTGCAGTTACAAGTTGTGACTCTCCATTACACAGGACTTACAATGCTGATAGAATCCATTGCTTTGGTGCAACTTTCCTTCAGGTAAGGGTGAAGATAATCACCAGTGGTCTTAGTCATTAAACTCACATTGGCAGCTTTTGAACTAGTGGTCATTCATCAAGAGATGCTACTTTCAAATCCAATGATACAGAAGTGTACAACAGAGCCTGGGCAAACCTGAAAAGGGGCATTAAAAAAGCCAAGCATTCACATAAACTTCTCATTGAGGAGCACTACCAATATACCGCAACATGCCTTAATGATTACTGCCCATTGAAGCTCTCACTGGAGCTACAACTGCACCTCCAAATACATAATTTCTAACAGAAGCACTGATATTCACCTGATCTCACACACACACACACACACACACACACACACACACACACACACACACACACACACACACACATATACATCATCTCTAACAGAAGCATCAATGTTAACCTCATCACACACTCACGCACACACACACACACACACACACACACACACACACACACACACACACACCACATCTCTAGCAGAAGCATGAATATTCACCTCATCACATCACCCAGGGGTTCCTGTGTTTCTGTACATTGTGTCCATGCATTACGGTTTTCATGGGGATTTAAAATTAAGGCAAATTTCTCAGAAAAGAAAATGATAAAGGATATATGGTTCATGAAAAGATTAATAGCCGTGAAATTGTTCTGGTGAACCTTCCTCATGTTTATTGGTTCTTCATGTCTTGCAAATGTTTTTGTAAGTTTATCTTACTTTTTCAGAGTGCATATAAAAATATCCAAATTTTACACTTTTACTTAGTTTGGACATTTTAATAATTCTATTATATTGTGGTAGAAAGACAAAATAGCTATAACTTGTCAATTTCTAAACTTTATGAAACTACATGTGTATAGCCACTTTGCAGTAGTAGTAGTAGTAGTAGCAGTGTGTGTCCATTGGTAGTATTTACAAAATCCAGTTATGTTAGCAAGTGTATTCTTAATTTCTAAGTACAAAATTCTTCCTGTCTTTCAACAAATCCAATTTGTACACACAGAAGATCTCTGAGCAGAAAGGCAGATATACATACATTATATCTGCAAGACACTCAGTATGTCACAAGAAGAATGTTGAGGAACCAATAAGAAAATTCACACTCAATGTATGCACAACAAACTCAACTGGCCCACACAAACAAACGTACCTTGTGTTGCTGGTATCCCCAGTTCCTCTGCGGCTCCTCTCCAGAACCAGTTTGGCACCGATTCCTCCGAGCATCATGATGGCCACTACGCCGCAGATCACATATACAATCATGTGCATCTGGTCTGGCTTGGGTACATTGTTAGTGTTAGCATTTGTTTTGGCATTAGCATTGCTGGCATCATTGCCACTGGCAGGTTTCCCTGTATTGGCCCAGGCAGGTGTGTCATAATTGGAGCAGCTAGTCTGTTCAAGACTGTGACCTTTGAACTGGCAGCAGAAGCGATAATAACATGAGCCACAGCAAAAAATGTACATACCAACGTTGCAGTTAAAGGGTGGGTCCCATTGGCCCATCACATCATAGTAACCCCAACAACGGCTGCCCGATGACTCCACCACTTCCTCTTCTTTTGTGATAGTCAATTCAGTCTGATTGGCTGAATCAGAAGATGACGTGAGGGTTTGGAGCAGGATGAGATTTAAAATAATGTAGAATGTCATCTTCATCTTTTCAGAAAAAAATGAACTGAATCATAAGTGGGCAGACTTAGTAGCGGAAAATAGTTATTTCAAATGTCTCAATCAAATCAGTAAGAATGTCTTCTTATTCATTACATGATCAAGCAGTAATGCTAAAGAACAGGAAGACCACGAAATTAGACACCCACAAAAAGTGATAGAGCCAGTACACAGAAGCTACTGCAGGTAAGTGAAAACTTAAATCCAAGGGTCAACACTGGAGAGAAACAGAGACAGAGAGAGTGAGAGATTTATTAGTTACTGGAAATAATGACTCTTTGTTCCCTTTTATGGATAAGTGTTACTTTATGTCTAGGCTGAAAACCTTTTTCAGTCTCTGTATATTTTAATGATTAACATTTGAATTTAGCAATTGTTATAAGTAGGAGAAAACATGATTGGTGAAAAAGTGGACTTAAATGAAGAATAATGGATAAAGAAGGCTTTGGTAATCAAAGGATAGTAGACTCCAATGTCACAAAAGTTTTCATTAGCACATCTAGGTAGTTTCTACTCTCCAGTTTATAGGCTCATTGATTTCAAAAGATGGACAGAAACTATTCAATTAAAAACAATAAGCTGATTCCTTAGAGACTCACATTTACAGCATTGCCAGTGGCAGATTAGCAGTGCTAGGATATGATCTAATGTCCATCTAGACAAGAGTCCAGTGGCTTAAATGCAAAGCTACCAACATGGCAGAGAAATGACACAGCAAACCTCCCACTGTAAAATAAATCCAAGATGCTATTAGTATCTGGTGGTTGTACACCTGCCCTCAGTTTGAATATACTTATAAAATAAATAAAAAATAAAAAATGTATATATATATATATATATATATATATATATATATATATATATATATATATATATATATATATATATATCAATCAGGCATAACATTATAACACTGTGTGGTGAAGAAGTGAAGTGAAGAACCCTAACCCTGATCTTCATCATGGCACCTGTTAGTGGGTAGATTTATTTATTAGGCAGCAGGTGAACAGTTTGTCCTCAAAGTTCATGTTAGAAGCAGGAATAATGGTGGAGTGTAAGGATTTGAACGAGTTCGACAAATTGTGATGTCTAGACGTCTGGGTCACTGGCAACTGAGCCTAATTGATGCATGTGGGGAGTGACGGCTGGTCTGTGTGGTCCAATCCAACAGACGAGCTCCTGTAGCTCAAACTCCTGAAGAAGTTCATGCTGTTAATGATCGACGGGTCACGACTGATTTAGCAGCAAAAGGGGACCAACACAATATTAGGCAGGTGGTCATAATGTTATGCCTGGTGGAAGGACAACAATGTCACGGTAGAGAACCAACAAGCATCAACCACAGTGCCCTAGTACATACAGATAAAGAATTAGTCTGTACTGCCACTTTTCGACCTACCAATAAACACTACAGAATACAGACATAGATAAATTGCATAACTATATATGATGATGATGATGACATAAGATTGTTTATGGTTTTTTTTACCTGCAGATGTGCAGAGACCAAAAAACAGGCCATGATATTACCAGAATCTAACCATTGCCTCACTGACTTTCTAAATAAGCAGAAATTATTGTGCTGATGCCAAAGTCTGTTTAAGAACTTGAGACATCTGAGAGATGTGTGGTAGCAAAGAAGAAATGTCCAGATGGCATTTACATCACATGCTTTAGCTGTAACACAAAGACAGAAGGAATTTTTATATAAATAACAATGAAACAAATACACATTACAAATAATCATGTGTGTGTGTGTGTGTGTGTGTGTGTGTGTGTGTGTGTGTGTGTGTGTGTGTGTGAGTGTAATTATTTAAAAGAAAAATCTGAATTTTCTCACACTCAAAAATGTGTGTGAATATTTGGTGTATGTGTTGATTACAATTTTATCACATCTTCTGTGTGTGTGTGTGTGTGTGTGTGTGTGTGTGTGTGTGTGTGTGTGTGTGTGTTCTGTAAATTATATTTTAGCTAATTAATCTATGTTTCACTTCTACACACACATGCACACATACATTGTACATGCAGAATAATACACACACACACACACACACACACACACACACACACCCTGACACACACACCAAATGCTCTTATATCATATATATATATATATATATATATATATATATATATATATATATATATATATATATATATATAAGACACATAAGGATACACAATCAGTGCTCATATAGCGAGTGTCTATTTTTATGCGGGGTGTGTGTGTGTGTGTGTGTGCGTGTGTGTGTGTCTGCGTGTGTGTTGTGGCTCATTGTTGATAGGTAGCTACAGATTTTCTCTCTCTCTCTCTCTCTCTCTCTCTCTCTCTCTCTCTCTCTCTCTCTCTCTCTCACACACACACACACACACACACACGCACTCTTACCGCTTGTGCTTGTGGAAAACAAGCATACTGTATATTGATATATGTATACTGGGTTATAGATATATCGTTATAGGTATGTGTTTTCTCTGTTGACCTTGCGCTCGTGCTTTATTTCTCCTTCTCCCTCATGAGTCGATTCCGCTGTGTTCTTGTTCAGTGCTCAGAGACGAATGACGGCACTGGTACATGCACTCCTCTTCTCCCTCCCTCTCTTTTTATCATGAGCAAATGAGCACACCTCACTCTCTCTGCCTCTCCTCCTTTTGTCCCAGACACCTCCCCTTACTCTCATCAGTATTTTTGTCTTCCTAATCACCTCCTTCTCTCCCTTTTCTCTCCTCTTTTCTCTCCCTATTTCTTATTCTCTGTCCTTCTCCTTCCACTGATCTTCTTCTCCTTTTCTCTCCATGTTATACCCTGTTTGATTCCTCAAATCACATGTCTGTGTGTATTATCTTCTCTGTGTGTGTTCACGTGTGTGTGCATGCGCTTGCGTGTGCATGTGTGCGTGCGCGTGTGAGACTGAGACAAAAGAGGAATAGAGGCGCTACAGAGGGTGGTAAAGGAAGGAAGATATTTGACAGCAGCAGAGAAAGGGAAAAGAACAAATTCAGAACCATTCTCAAGGGTTTAACGTTTTATATCACGTGTACAATGCACACTGAAAATAAACAATAAGCAAAACATATCACACATTTTTTTTAAAGATAATATTTTTAATAAAGACCCACAAACAATCAAAATCCAGAATTAAAAAAAGTCAAAACATACATTCAAAACAAAGATTTGCAGAATGTAATGTAGCTTTTTAATTCAAAGTCAGAATAATAATTAAATAAAAAAATTAAAAACAGTATGTTGTCAGGAGGATTAACAATGAATTATGTTATAATTAATTTATAATTATGAAAAAATATATATATAAAATGTTCAGTTAAAACAGGGAAAGACCAGTTGGCTGTTTAACTACATTATACTTATATCTAAACTAATCTGAATGAAAGTACCTGCGTGTTAATGATCTGCATCAGGGCTTCTAAAAAATAATGACCACAAATTTAAATGAGTAGGGACAAAATTATACATTATTTTATTAATGTCACAGTGCAGTGTGTAAAAGAGAACTGAGCACACGAGTGAACTTTGTAATTTAACAAAATGTAAACAAAAAAGCACCTGCGCAACAGCAGCAGTCAAAAAGATGTGCAAAAACACCATGTAAACAGTTTGTATTAATCAAATCAAATCAAATCCAATTTTATTCATCACATACACATACATACAGGGTACGACATGCAGTGAAATGCTTTAATGAGGTGATGTAATTATGGGTGGTGCTGAAGACATGGAAGTGTGAAGTAAGTACGAGTGTGTGTTGAGTCCGGGTTGTACAGATAAGTCACACGGTCAAGTGTGTGTGTGTGTGTGTGTGTGTGTGTGTGTGTGTGTGTGTGTGTGTGTGTGTGTGTGTGTGTGTGAGTTCAGTTCAGATCAGTTCAGTACAGTTCTGTGTTAAGAAGCCTGATGGCTTGAGGGAAGAAACTGTTGCACAGTCTGGATGTGAGGCCCGAATGCTTCGGAACCGCTCCCCTGATAGCAGGAGGGTATCAGGAATACCCTCCTGCAGAGTGTGTGTGAAGAGTGTGTGTGTGTGTGTGTGTGTGTGTGTGTGTGTGTGTGTGTGTGTGTGAGGGTGTATGTGGTGTGCTGTTTGCTTTGCGGATGTAGCGTGTGGTGTAAATGTGCATGATAGAGGGGAGAGAGACTCTGATGATCTTCTCAGCTGTCCTCACTATCCTCTGCAGAGTCTTGCGATCCGAGACGGTGCAGTTCCCAAACCAGGCAGTGACGTAGCTGCTCAGTATGCTCTTAATGGTCCCTCTGAAGAACATGGTCAGGATGGGAGGGAGATGAGCTCTTCTCAGCCTTCTGAGAAAGTAGAGACGCTGCTGGGCTCTTGGTGATGGAGCTGGTGTTGAGTGACCAGGTAAGGTTATCTGCCAAATAAACACCAAGGAATTTGGTGCTCTTGACGATCTCCACGGAGGATCCATTGATGATCAGTGGAGAATGGCCGCTCTGTGTTCTCCTGAAGTCCGCAACAATCTCTTTAGTTTTGTTGACGTTCAGAGACAGGTTGTTCGCTCCACACCAGGCTAACCCTAACCTCCTCCCTGTATGCTGACACATCGTTCTTGCTGAGACCCACCACGGTCGTGTCATCGGCAAACTTGATGTAATTCGAGCTGTGCATTGCTACACAGTCGTGAGTCAGCAGAGTAAACAGCAGTGGGCTGAGCACACAGCCCTGAGGTGCCCCAGTTCTCAGTGTGGTGGTGCTGGAGATACTGGAGATCAGGACTGACTGAGGTCTCCCAGTCAGGAAGTGAAGGATCCAGTTACAAAGAGAGGTGTTCAGGCCCGGTAGGCTCAACTTCTCAATCAGGATGTGAGGGATTATAGTGTTGAATTCTGAGCTGAAGTCTGTGAACAGCGTTCATACATATGAGTGGGTCGTCATTTTAAGGCAAGTAGGAACAAAGGTGCAGCTCATGGAGATGTTGAAGATGTCGGTGAAGACATCCGCTGGCTGTTCTGCACATTCCCTGAGCACTCTGCCAGGAATGTTGTCTGGTCAGGCAGACTTCCTCGGGTTAACTCTGCATAGGTGGTCTTCCTTGCCTCCATGTTGATCTTCACCTCAAACCGGGTGTAGAAGTCGTTCAGTGCATCAGGGAGAGAGTGCATGCAAGGTCACAAGCAGGTGATGTTTTCTTGTAGTTTGTGATTGCCTGATGGCACGGGACAATTTGACCTCGCTGTCTTTAAGGCCTCCTTGTCCCCTGCTCTGAAGGCAGAGTCTCTGGATTTTTGCAGTGAACACGCCTTAGCGGTCATCTACGGCTTCTTGTTGGAGCATGTGGTGATGGTTTTGGAGATGGTCACGTCATCAGTGCACTTGCCGATGTAGCTGGTCACTGTTGTGTACTCATCCAAGTCGATAAAATCGTCGTTGGCAGCTTCCCTGAACATGTCCCAGTCAGTGCATTCAAAGCAGCCCTGGAGAGCAGACATGGATCCTGCTGGCCAGGTTTTCACCTGCTTTCGAGCTGGTCTTGAATGCCTGCTGAGTGGTCTGTATGCTGGGATCAGCATAACAGAGATGTGGTCTGAGTAACTGAGGTGGGGGCGCCTGTTGAGTGGTCTGTGCGCTCTACAAATAAAAATAAACTGGACTAAATTGAACATGAAAAAATAGAAATGATATAGAAATATAGCAGGGATTAGTACAAACTAGAAAATAATAACACCCTTAAAAATCCTTAGTTTTTACACCATAAATGATCACTGATTGAGTGGCCGTGTTCTTTAGAACAGAATGAGATTTCATACAACGTAACATTCATTTCCTACACTTATGAAAAATAAAAGTAAAAGAAAACTATGCTGCCTCATTTCACCATAGTGTTCTATAAATATTGTGCATATTGTTGTGTATATATTTTTGTATAGACATTGGGTCCATCTTTACTTTTTCGATTCTTTTTTCTTTGTCACCTTGATATTTTTGAGGTTTTGCACTGTATACACAGCCATAACTTTATGAGTGGTGAAATGAATAACACCGATCTCTTCATCATTCAATTTAATTCATGTTTATTTGTATTGAGCTTTTAATAATGAACATTGTCTCAGAGCAGCTTTACACAGATAATGTGGTGATAAAAATAAATAAGATGTTCTTTATAAGTGTACGTTTTTCCTTAATGAATTAGCCGGTGGAGACTGTGGTGAAGGAAGAAACCTTGAGAGGAACCAGACTCAAGAGGGAACCTCATCCTCATCTGGGTGCCACCAAATGCCTATTTATTACAGATAAACAATGTTGCTGTGCAGTGATGGAGATCAGAAGCAAACTGTAGTCCTGAGTCAGTGTAGCAGACCGATATTAATCACAGTCCATATACAAATCCTCAGAGCTGCTGTTCTTACTCCCAAGGCGTTGAAGAGAAACATCTCCAGCTGCACAGAGTATCCTCCAAACAAAGAGGATACTATCCAGAGGCAGGTCTGGATGAAGTGGGACCTTAAGTCCTTTATACGTCAGTAGTAGTATTTTATAATCAGTGTGAGATGTAATTGGGAGCAGTATAGATGATTAAAACAGGGCTGATGTGATCATATTTTCTAGATCTAGGGAGGAATCTTGCTGCTGCATTCTGAACTAACTGAAGCTTATTTCTGCACTTACTCCAACACCCAGACAGTAAAGCGTTACAGTAGTCTAATCTAGATGTTACAAAAGCATCTACTAGTTTTTCTGCATCCTGTAACGACATCATATTTCTAATTTTAGCAATATTTCTATAAAATGCTTTTTCCTAACACCTGTCATCCTGAAGCATTCTACTAAAACTAATCTCAACTCTAAATAGGATGAACAGAAAAATATAAAGTCAAATTTTATCAAATCCCATGATTTCTAACAACAAATCTCACAATGTTTTAGTTGTGTTTCTCTGCTGACTTTTCTTTTGAAAAAGGAATTAAACACACAGCATGTGGATTTAAACACTGAGCCTTTAATAAACCATTTCACTACAAACAAGTTTCACTTTGGTCAGAATTGCAGCTGGGGAAAAATCTCTCACTCTCTCTTACACACACACACACACACACACACACACACACACACACACACACACACACACACACACATTTCAGAAGTGCATCAGGATAATACACAGATCACATGGTACAAAAAGTAAAGGAGTGTTCCTAAGCACCTGCTATTTGCTCATTTCCTGCCCTACACAGGCGGCTCAGGGAGTAAACAGCACCGGATGCATGCTAACAAACGTGTAGTTGTAGAGACGTGGCAAGCCTCGGTGCATCGTACTGTTAAATGCATCCCAACTGAAAGGAGGAAGATCCCCCTCTGTGCTCGGCCCATTCAGAGCCTCGGACACAAACTGCTGAGCCATATGCAGGTCAGTCACCTGGAAAGGGGGAGGGGCAAGAGTGGGGCACAAAGGGACCGACAGAATAATAGTAAGAGACTGAACTGAGAGAAATTTGGAATAATCAGTGTGTACATGTACCAGTAAATAGAAAGTGCCCATAACCCTTCACCAGATGGCACCGTTACATGCATGCTAATGTATTTCTGTCCCAGATCCAACACAATTGCAGGAAACCACTTCAGGCCATCATATTCTTAATTATTTATTTATTGAAATATTTATATACACTAACCTTGGTGTCGTAACATCCCTGAGGCGTAGGGTTCGACTTCCGCAGATCACCACGACAGCAGATGGATTTACAGGGGTCACCCTTCGAGTATGGATCTTTCTCATAGTCTAATAACACATAATGCTTGTTTATCTACCAAAACAGGAAGTCAAGCACATCTGCTTACAGAGGGTATTATTATGGGATGTGTATACACATGAGGGTTCTGTCAGTGCTGAAGTACAGGAATATGCATCACAAGAAAGAGTGGATTAAAATAATAATAATAAAATGTTACTAATTAAATATTTTTTATGTTTTAGTGCAAAAACAGGATGTTTTGATGACACACAGCTGCTCAAGGCTGAAACGCTGCATGAGACACATCAACAGAAAGTCCTCAGCCTTGTGTGTACATATACTGACAAACACAGACGCTGAAACAGACAGACAGAAAGAAAGACATAGACTTAACTGCAGAAAACTGAAGAAGAAACAAAGAGAGAGAGAGAGAGAAACAGCGAGAGAGAGAGAGAGAGAGAGAGCGAGGCTGCGGGGAACACAGTCAGAAAGAGTACCATTGTATCTCATGATGTGTTTGAGTGATGAGAGATCAGTAACAGATGCCTGGTCACGGCGGAAGATCTTGGCTCGAGGACAGAGTTCATAGGAGAAATCCTCTCCATACTCCATCCACATCTCCCCATACCCACTCAGGGTATAGATCCTCTGGTGGAATGGTATGTTGTAGGAAGGCCAGTAACCTGCAGAACATCAACATCAGTGACAGAACATTGCTTTTTCCACACACTGGAAAACAAATGTTCTTTTACTTCCAAACATTGAACTAGTTTCAGTTTTCCCAACCTCTTTCCTGTAATCTTATTTACTCAGACATCCCAAAAAAACTCATGTCAACATCTTCCAACATGTTTACATCCTGTACCCCTCTTGCTGAAGCA
Organism: Silurus meridionalis; assembly: GCF_014805685.1. Lineage (NCBI taxonomy): Eukaryota > Metazoa > Chordata > Actinopteri > Siluriformes > Siluridae > Silurus > Silurus meridionalis. The sequence continues at coordinate 12,749,594 of NC_060912.1, read as the reverse complement.
TCCCTACTCTTGATGGACCTTCTCAACCAGAGTGTGTATTAGGAGTGTTGAAGTGATAGTGAACTGTATGCCCAGTGTTCTCCTTATGAGTAACATTAAGTGGAACCTCACCGAAGCGCAGAACCTCCGTCTGATCTGAATATTCCACTAGTCCTGGGATCTGCTCCACTATGGTCAGAGCCCCATTATCAAGTCTCAAGCCCAGGGATATTTTACTCACATCCAGTACCATGTACTGATTATTGTACGTCCCTGAGGAGACAGTGAGTGACAGGACAGTCAAACATCATGGTACAGAGAGAAATAGAGCAGTCTGGCAGTGTGTGTGTGTGTATGTGTGTGTGCTTTCTGACCAGAGTTGTATCGGGAAAATATCTCCGCCCACTCTTGGCCATTATGTGCGAGGGCGTTGGCTAGCCGGACTCTCTGCCAGGCAAACAAGGAGGACGGCGTGACCAACTCGTGCAGCGACTGGTTAAAAACATTGTTGGTGGTCTGGGTCATCATCAGCCCACTGCCCAACAGGTAGAAATCATCCAGAGACACCAGGAAACCTGAAGCACATCAGAAATACACAAAGCATACAGAGATGTCTACAGAAGAAGAGTGTGTTGTATACTTACATTTTATTATATAGACATAGACACAGTACATGAAAGTGATGGTGTGATGTTACAGTGATACTACAAACAGCACATATTTATTTCTCAGCACTTTCAACACTCAGTTCCCCATAATGACAAAGCGAAGAGTTCTATAAATCTCTGTACAAATATATATATATATTTTTTTAATCTGAATTATCACATCTATAAGAATTCAGACAGTTTGAACATTACTTGAAAATGAGCTCAGGTGCCTCCCGTTTTTCCTTACTGATCATTACTGCGATCTTCCTCCACCTTGACTGGAGACTACTTGATACAGAAGTACTTTTACTAGGACCACATGCAGCTAGAGGCAAACTTTCCGATTACGTCGCATCTCTGGATGGTGTTTCTGTTTCAGCGTGTACGACTGTCAAAGACCCTGGTGTGATTATTGACCCGAGTCTTTCCTTTGAGTCTCACGTGAATAATATCACCAGAATCTCCTTCTTTCACCTTATAAATATTGCTAAAATTAGAAATATGATGTCGTTACAGGATGCAGAAAAACTAGTAGATGCTTTTGTAACATCTAGATTAGACTACTGTAACGCTTTACTGTCTGGGTGTTGGAGTAAGTGCAGAAATAAGCTTCAGTTAGTTCAGAATGCAGCAGCAAGAGTCCTCACTAGATCTAGAAAATATGAGCACATCAGCCCTGTTTTAATCATCTACACTGCTCCCAATTACATCTCACACTGATTATAAAATACTACTACTGACGATAAAGCACTTAACGCCTCACGCTGCAGTATCTGAGTGAACTTCTGTACCAGTATGATCCTCCACGCCTACTTAGATCAGAAGGTGCAGGCTATTTGTTGGTACCTAAAATAATGAAGACTCCAGCAGGGGGCAGATGTTTCTCTTATAAACCCCACAGTTATGGAACAACCTTCCAATCAGTGTTCGGGACTCAGACACAGTCTCAGTGTTCAAGTCGAGGCTGAACATATTTATTTAGTGGAGTCTTTAGTCAGTAGGTGTTTGTGAGGTAAAGGAGCAGATCTGGAGGGATCATGGATATGGAGTGTTTGGTGAACTGGGATATTTGTATGCTGTCGTCTCCTCACTCTCACACGTTCACTCAGGTTTGTTGATGGTGGTGTGGTGGGTCGTCTCTTATCCCAGAGATCCTCATGTCTGTGTTTCCTTCTGCTTCTCCCTTTTAGTTCTGCTGCCAAAATGAATCTTACCAGCGTCCAAACTGCACAGTGACATTAAATTTCATACAACAATAAAGACACATAATAATCCATATCCTTCTCTCCCCCCCCCATCACCCATCTTCTCTCTCTCTTCCAGTTCCAATGATCACTGTTCCTGCTCCTCTCCCCTCCGTGGATCTTCCCACTTCGTCCTGGTCTGCCTCTGGATAGTGTTCTCTTCTACTGGAGGCGACTCTGTGCAGCTGGAGATGTTTCTCATCAACACCTTGGGTGGTTCCATGAAATTCTGGAGTAAGATCAGGAGCTTTGAGGATTTGGACTGTGGTTAATATCAACAGTCTGCTACACTGACTCAGGACTACAGTTTGCTTCTGATCTCCATCACTGCACATCAACATCGTTTATCTGTAATAAATGGACATTCAGTGCGACCCAGATGAGGATGAGGTTCCCTCTTGAGTCTGGTTCCTCTCAAGGTTTCTTCCTTATGCTATCTCAGGGAGTTTTTCCCTCACCACAGTCGCCACCGGTTTGTTCATCAGACAAACTTACACTTATAAAGAACATCTTCACATTTTATCACCACAGTATCTGTGTAAAGCTGCTCTGAGACAATTTTCATTGTTAAAAGCTCAATACAAATAAACATGAATTAAATTGAATTAAACTACCTGAACAGAACATATATATTTATATATATATATACACGTGTGTGTGTGTGTGTGTGTGTGTGTGTGTATACATATATATATATATACACAAACCAGGGTAGCTGCTGAAGGAAAGTTTCCCCGTAGCAGTGTGTGTTTCCTGCACTTTAAAGTCCCAGTGTTTAAAGATGCGCATTGTGGCAGCATAAACATACCAGCTGGAGTGAGCGAACAACACGTTCTCATAGCCTGGTAACACCTACACACACACACACACACACACACACAAACACACACACTGCTAGGCGACAGGTATAGTGTCTTTAATGTTATTTTAACTGTGTTAGGGGGAAGTGCTTGTGATTTGTACTGTGTACCTTGATGAGGGCAGAGCAGTGACCCATTGGGGGCTCTTTAAATTGTCTCAGTGAAGGTTTGGCCTCAGGATCCAACATCTGTAACAAATCCAACAGATCTCCAACTGCATTCAGGAACTGCACCTCAAACAGCGTCAGGGCCTACACACACACACCGCATGATCTATGTACAAGTTCTGTATATAATCTTGCTACAGTTTTATACAATAATGCTGTGATTCAGTGTAGAGTCAAACTTTAACTGATTATATAAACTGGCCAGATGTTGTGATGTCAGAGCTTGTCTCTATTTTCCTTTTTCACACCTTTCTCCCTGAACGCTTGGCCCATTCGGCCGCACCGGCCTGCAGTCCGTCCAGCTGAGCCAGGACGAAGCCGGTATGAGCCCACAGAGGATCAGTGGTTTCATGCAGCTTCACCTGCTGCCGAGACCAGGAGCACTGCTTACTGACATGCATGTGTACACACATGCATACACACACGCATACACACGCATGCACACAAAAAAGCGTGTACATTTAGTCACCATCAGTACATATCAGATTCCACATGGAAAAACTAAAAGAAGAAGAACAATGACAGCTCCTCAGCACAGATTCTTTACATCACAGAACAGACTATTTGTAAAAAGTTCTCTTACGTCATGAAGGTCTTGACGGCCTGCAGGACATCAGGTCTGGTAATAAGCTGAGGATACATGTTAGTGTAGTGATCGATCATCAGCCTGCAGAACAAATAACAGCTGTCTTATCAATACCACACACACACACACACACACACACACACACACACACACACTCGCTCTCTCCTGTGTTCATCACCATACTACACCACACAGCTGCTGAATTCTTCACTGTGATTGGTCAGAATTGGGTGATTAATTCACTATAACTGCAGCTCTGACAGTGCAGTTAATTAATACACTTGTTACTATAGTAACAGCTTCTTCACAGGGGTGTGTATGGTGAACACTTCATTATACAGTGGATACAAATAAAAGGAGTGTACAGTGGCAGTGCTTCATAAAACGCAATCACCAATACTCACCAACACAGGTCGTTACAATGTAATACCAGCATTGGACACTAGATGTCTCTGTCTTACAGCCTGCAGTTACTCTGATCAAGTCCAGACTAGTTACACTTAGGACATGTTCAAATGTTTTGCAAAGTTTGAGGAACTAATCAAGATTGAACATATGCAGTCTCGAAACCATTTTATTCTTGTTGTTCAGCAGAACTTTATCCAGAAACACTTCCACTTCCAAATTTAAATCAGCTCATCTATAAGTTATAATTCTACACTGATTCTGTCTTAGCATGGACAGGGGGTTACAGGGTGATGATGGCCCTCACCGTGCAGTCAGGAATCCCTCCAGATATCCAGCCAGGAAGAAGGTTTTATCATCACCCCTAGGTGTTGATCCATACCCTGCCCGAAGCTCCAGCACGCCCCATCCTGTCTCTAAAAACGAGTCGTTATAGAAACCATAAGCATCTCCTTTGTCATCCAGAACCCCGTCCTTCAACAGAACCGTCTTAGTGTCAGGGTCCCAGTACACTGTAGCTTTATGTAGAGCTGTAGGAGGAAAGAGAAGATCATGGTTGGATGATTGGATGGAGCGAGACGGTGAAGGATCAGACACTGAGTCAGGGAAGAAGAAATTCTGCTTTTTAACCAACATTTTAGGAAGTCGCTAAAGTTTCTAAAAGCCAAGTTTCTAATTTCCTCTTTTTCACACCAAGAAGCTTCTGCTTTCATCTCTTAAAATCTCAACAAGCATCTACTACACACACACACACACACACACCATTTTAAAGTTCTACTGTTTTATATTTTATATATATAATTTTTTCCCCCTTTCTCTCTCTCTCTCTCTCTCTCTCTATCGGAGCGTGTGTGTGTGTGTGTGTGTGTGGTTTGTAGGTAAGCGTGGATTTGCTACAGCTGTGTTGGAGTTGTAATCGGCAGTCGGATAAAGATTAAAGAAGCATTATCACACACTGGGCGTGAAACAAACACACACACACATACGGGAGTTACTACAGACGAAAACCAAAATAAAATAAAGGTGTAATAAAGTAAAAATGTAGTTAAACTTACAGTCAGTTGTCAGTGCAGTTACAGAACACAGCAGGAAACTCACACACACACACACACTCATCTCCAACATTGCTGTTTCACAGGAGCAGGAGAGTCACACAACTAAAACTCTTGCAGGGAAAATCTTTTTCCTGTGTCTGTGTGTGTGTGTGTGTGTGTGTCCTCCTGTTTAGGGGCGTGGTTTACATGTTGCGCCAAACTCGGAGTGTTAAAGAATTGACTGTGGAAAAACACCAATTACTCTCTCTCTCTCTCTCTCTCTCTCTCTCACACACACACACACACACACACACACATATATACAGTGTTGTGCTGGCTACTAAGAAATAGTAACTAGTTACAGTTACTCGTTACTTCATTCAAAAAGTAACTCCGTTACTTTGTTGATTATTTACACCAAAAAGTAATGTGTTACTGTTAAAAGTAACTTTTTAGTTACTTTTTTAAAGAACCTTCTTTAATGTTCTCATGAATGCCCTTTTATGCGTTATAATGTCATTTCATTCAATTTCATTTAACAGTAGGGGGGGACAATAAATATAAACTTTCTCATGAGCAATTTTTGAAGGGGACACAAATAATACAGTTAAATTTGACTCATAAAGACACAGTGTCCCACAGTGAAAAACTATGCTTTTATCAGTATTATTGTAGCATGGAGACTTTATGACGTCATTATGGTTATTTTATGGTAAGTTTTTCTCAGGTCCAATGACAAAGCAAAACAAGGAATTAAAAAAAAATTTAAAATTTCTATTTAAAATTAATTAGGACACTTAAGAACAGAATAGAAATTTATTATTAAAAATACAGTGGGGTCAGTTCAGACGTACCACAGTGCTTATTTAGTGAATGCACAGATAAACAATACGCTAATCGTGTGTTAATGTTAAATTAACATTATACCACGTCGTCCTGAATAAAACACTGCATGGGAAACGGCTTTGGCGTGTTAGTGTCAGTGCACTAGTACATTAGGTGCAGTGTTAGTGTTAGTAAAATACCCTAGTTAATGGAGTTGAACACTAATTGGGCCACAGACACACACCTGACTTGTGTGTGTAGAGTAGGTGAGATGAACTGGGAAAGCAGGCAGTGGGTCAAACCACTGTGAGGAAGGGGGGGAAATCAACTGTTTCTAAATGCAGGGATTTTTTTTTCTACTTACATAATTATTTTGGTATACATACATATATTTTTTACAATAGAGAGTGCAATATTTTTTAAATAATTTTTTTTCATGTCCCCCCCGTGATTTACGCCCATGTATGGTGTATACAAACACAAAACTGACTTAAACACAAAGTAATTTTTAAACACTATTTTATTAAAGTCAGAGCAGCACACACTGAACATATCACAAGCATTTCTAAAATAAATAACAAAACAAGCTGAATAATAGATTCACAATCAAACACTAAAGTGGCTTCTGCTGTTGTGTTGAGCTCTTAAACATGTTCCTTTCACAGCTGAAGTATGAAAACTATCAACAATGTAGAACAGAACACCGGGTTAGCGCATAGCTACTAGCTTCTAGCTCCTCAGGCATGGAGTTCCTGGAGGAGCTTCAACAGATTGCAGTTGATGTTTATCGCAGTAGATACGAGCTTCGAACCAGAAAGACACAGCTTACATTTGACTAAAAAGTTTTTGTCTTTATGCTCAACTAAAGTGAAATAATGGTAATCCACCAATCCTACAGCGCGTCTCTGCTGTAAACAGGTCAGACTGTAGTCTACACTTCAGCCCAAATTCATTCATTTAAAAAAGTAATGGGTAACGCACCATACGCTAACGGAGTTACTTTATTTAAACGCGTTACAGTATTAGTTACTGTCAAAAGTAACTGCGTTACAGTAACGCGTTACTGCCCAACACTGTATATACACACACACACACACATCGTGTACGTGTGTGTTTGTGTAAAACTATTAGTAATAATAACAGCAGTACCTGTAGTCGGTGTGATCAGTGGGAATAAATGACTCAACAATGATTAGATGTGATCAGTGATGTTCATGTTTGTGTGATATTTTCTCCAGTGTCCAGTCACTAATCCCCAAACTATCACGAACACATGAGGACTGCTTATGTGACCTGGACACAGAGCTCCCATGCTCCATTTCCTGGCCTGTGTTCTCAATCAGGTCATTATTCTTCACAAACAAACAATTTGCCACAAATATTTTTAATTTCTTAATTTCTTATACATCAGCAAGGGTTCATTCATCAGTAGTACATGTTTACCATTTCAGTAACATCCAGATACAGAGGCGGAGATAAGAAAGAATAAGGAGTTCATGAAGCACACGTGGTGACAGGAATCAAAACATCAAAGAAAATGAACTTCTTTTTAAACCGAATAAACACACAAAGTAAACCTCAAACTTTTACTTCCAAATACATAATCCAGTGTAATCATCTGTACACTGAGAGAAACCCCAGGGACAGGGTGAGAGAGGTGTGTCCTTTCAGAGGACTGACTACTGTATACATGGAACACAGAATGGAGGATGGTGAAGTGGAGTAGAGCAGAAGCCTCCATGATAGAGCTGCTGAACCCAGATACAGATTAAACACCTTTAATCAGTGGTTAGTGTCAGGGGAGGAGCAGATTGTGAAGGAGAAAGAATGAGAGAGTGGGAGAGAGTGAAATAGTGAGTGAGTATGAGATAGTGGGAGAGAGTGAGATAGTAAGTGAGTATGAGATAGTGGGAGAGGTGAGATAGTGAGTGAGTATGAGATAGTGGGAGAGTGAGATAGTAAGTGAGTATGAGATAGTGGGAGAGGTGAGATAGTGAGTGAGTATGAGATAGTGGAGAGAGTGAGATAGTGAGTGAGTTGGAGAGAGTGAGATAGTGAGTATGAGATAGTGGGCGAGAGTGAGATAGTGAGTGAGTATGAGATAGTGGGCGAGTGAGATGGTGAGTGAGTATGAGATGGTGGGCGAGTGAGATAGTGAGTGAGTATGAGATAGTGGGCGAGTGAGATAGTGAGTGAGTATGAGATAGTGGGCGAGAGTGAGATGGTGAGTGAGTATGAGATAGTGGGCGAGTGAGATAGTGAGTGAGTATGAGATAGTGGGTGAGAGTGAGATAGTGAGTGAGTGGGAGAGAGTGAGATAGTGAGTGAGTATGAGATAGTGGGAGAGAGTGAGATAGTGAGTGAGTATGAGATAGTGGGCGAGAGTGAGATAGTGAGTGAGTATGAGATAGTGGGCGGGAGTGAAATAGTGAGTAAGTAGGAGATAGTGGGCGAGAGTGAGAGTGAGTAAGTGAGAGTCTGAAATCCATGATGAAAGGATTAGAGGTGGATTTGTGTCCTAACTGAAAGATTGCTAATTACATACACAGATAAATGACTACAGTTTAACACAAACACACACACACACACACACACACACACACACACACACACACACACACACACACACACACACACACACTCACAGCAGGAATATGGGGAAAATAACAAAAACAGACACTCTCCCACTTGTTCTGCATTAGAATTATTTCTCCTCCTCCACTGTTCATTCTCCTTCACGCCATCATTCATTCATCATCAATCAGTTTCTCTGCTCCATTCTCAGTCTGCTCTCTTTTCTCCTCTTCTCGCTCCTCCTCGCCCTCCTCTTCCTCATCCTCGTAGTTTGGGCCGGTGTAGTTGAGGGTGGTACGTGAGAGGTCCACCTCGATAGGAAAAACATCGGCCTCTTTCAGCACAGCGTAACACTCGTCATAGTAACGCGACATCCCCGAGACGAACCTCTGTAGCTGGAACACAATGTCCTGAACTGCACACACACACACACACACACACACACACACACACACACACACACACACACAGGCTATCACTTGTCAGAACAGCAGAAGAGGCCACGGCCACAATAAATACACATAACCCTGTGATGTAACTTCATTTAGTGAGTGTGTGTCCTGTAGTTAAATGTTATATACACACACCCTGGTTCTTACTGGAACTACTATAAAATTCCACACCCACAATCTACAACAGTAGCACGGTCATGTAGTGGATCTCACCATGTTTCTGGTCAAGCAGCTCGATCTTCTCCAGAACATCTTTACGCATTTTAGCGAATCGAGTGCGAGCTTCCTGTCGACATCGCAGAATCAGACGGTACTCGTAGTTCCCCGTGCTGACGCGGTACAGCGGCTCTCCCAGTGCCTACACACACACACACACACACACACACACACACACACACACACACACACACACACACACAGAGGAGTCATAAGGAAAAGTCTATAAAGACATGATAATTTAGGGATTGGAACCGTGTGGAAAAGAAAAACTCACAATGCAGCTGTACTCCTCATCGTCCATCTCCTTCACCTTCAAACAGTATGACTGCAACACACACACACAATTACACATCTGCATTATATGCTATGTATTAGTGTACATCTTTAATCACATATTTCACTCAGAGTTCTATACTGGGCCCGTTCCCAGGCCCCGCCCACACTCGGTTTCTGTGAAGCTTCTGCTAAATGGAGCAGACGTGAGCTAAACTGCTAAACACACGACAGCGTGCAAATGTTTCGGGTAAAATCCAACAGGAAGGAAACCTGATATAACTTTCATGAGGAAATGAGACAAAACGTTGATTCAACCATTAGAAAGTGTAACCCAAGGCTGGGTGGAGTTATCATTCTGCTCCACACAAACTGCAGAAAACACAAGACTCACTCAGGCTTTATCTGAAGCTTCATACTTTACAACTACAGCTCAAGTCAAGAAGCTTTTATTGTTATTTTACCCATATATAGCTGACACAGTACACAGTGGCATGAGACAATGTTTCTCCAGAACCCTGGTGCTACATAAAACAACACAGAGCTCCATCACACCTCACAGAGCTCCATCACACAACACAGAGCTCCAACACACCACATAGAGCTCCATCACACCTCACAGAGCTCCATCACACCTCACAGAGCTCCATCACACCACATAGAGCTCCATCACAACACATAGAGCTCCATCACACCTCACAGAGCTCCATCACACCTCACAGAGCTCCATCACACCTCACAGAGCTCCATCACACCTCACAGAGCTCCATCACACAACACAGAGCTCCATCACACCTCACAGAGCTCCATCACACCTCACAGAGCTCCATAACACCTCACAGAGCTCCATCACACCACATAGAGCTCCATCACACCTCACAGAGCTCCATCACACCTCACAGAGCTCCATCACACAACACAGAGCTCCATCACACCTCACAGAGCTCCATCACACAACACAGAGCTCCATCACACAACACAGAGCTCCATCACACAACACAGAGCTCCATCACACAACACAGAGCTCCATCACACAACACAGAGCTCCATCACACAACACAGAGCTCCATCACACAACACAGAGCTCCATCACACCTCACAGAGCTCCATCACACACACAGCTCCATCACACAACAGAGCTCCATCACACCTCACAGAGCTCCATCACACCTCACAGAGCTCCATCACACAACACAGAGCTCCATCACACCTCACAGAGCTCCATCACACCTCACAGAGCTCCATCACACGACACAGAGCTCCATCACACAACACAGAGCTCCATCACACAACACAGAGCTCCATCACACAACACAGAGCTCCATCACACAACACAGAGCTCCATCACACAACACAGAGCTCCATCACACAACACAGAGCTCCATCACACAACATAGAGCTCCATCACACAGAGCTCCATCACACAACACAGAGCTCCATCACACAACACAGAGCTCCATCACACAACACAGAGCTCCATCACACAACACAGAGCTCCATCACACAACACAGAGCTCCATCACACAGAGCTCCATCACACACAGAGCTCCATCACACGACACAGAGCTCCATCACACGACACAGAGCTCCATCACACAACATAGAGCTCAGAACGGAGCACAGAGTTAATGACTAAAGTTGTCTGAGCCACATAAAGTGCATTGTGTGCACCAGAGTGTAGGACAGATACACAAAACACTAAATAGTGCTGCCAGTAAACCTGCTGTATAATGTGTTGTACAGTACAATTTGTAAACAAGAGTGTACATGTAAACATAAACACAAAATTGTGCAGAACAGCATGTAACAGTTATAATATGATTATAATATGGGGGGTGCTGTAGATATGGATGTGCATAAATTAAAGTATTGAGTGTGGGTTTGAGGGTTTGTAGCAGTTCAGTAACACACAGTTGTGTGTGCGTGTTTCAGGTCAGTTGTGTGTTAGCTTGTTAGCTTGTGACTGGTCCAGATGTGTTCCTCACCAGGTACTCAAACTTGACGTCCAGGTATTTGCGGATTGTCAGTTTGGTGTCTGGGATCGCCTTATGGAGGTACGTGTTCAAATCATGGAGCATCTAAACACACACACACACACACACACACACACACACACACACACACACACACACACACACACACACACAGTGTTGGCACTGATATAAATAATTCATGTGGTTATGATTAGAGAAGGCGTGTTGCTCACAGGTTTGATGGTTTTCAGCAGCTGGATTCCGTATTTCTCAATGTTACGATGAGCTTCTGCAAATTTCACAAACGCCTCACTGGCTGCAGCCTGAGGCTCCCGAACCCCGATCACAGAGAACACATCACCAAATGCTGCCCCGGGGGGGGAGGGGGCAGGGGGGCATGGGGAAGAGAGGTAACTACAGCAGTGCTTGTATACAGTGTACAGTATTATTGCTTTCATTTTTATCACTGAGGCACAGAAACATATCACTCTTTCCCTCATATAATTGGGGACACTTTTGGCTCCTCACCAGAAACAGTTTGAGACAAACACAAAGTTAATAATTCCATAATTCCACTGTGCAGCGTCTCACCTCTGTGTGTCTGTGAGAGCTCAAAGAATGCCCTGAGTAACCGTTTACTGTGTTCCATCAGCCCTGTAACACACACACACGCGCGCACGCACGCACGCACACACGCGCACACACACACACACGCACTCTTTCAAATGTCCTGAAGAGAAACACTCAGTAACACAGAGTAAACAATTAAATATTATCGTTACCTTTGTACAGCTCTGCAGTTTTCTCCAGTTCCTCCAGTTTCTTTACAAGTCCATCTACACACACACACACACACACACACACACACACACACACACACACACACACACACTATTATTGTAAAAACACTTTGTTACAAATTTATCAATAACAAAATAAAATTTTAATGGTGCCTCTCTGTGTGTGTTTGTTTGTTTGTTTTTGTGTTTGTGTGTTACCGTTGCAGAGGATGGCTCTGCTCAGTCCGAGTGCATCTGCTGTTCCTGAGCTCATGTTCTCCACCAACCGGTGCTTCACTTTCTTCAACACTGAACACACACACACACACACACACACACACACACACACACACACACAGTGCAACCTGAATACTCGCAGGGGTTTTGTTCTACGACCCTCATTAGTAACAAAGTCATGAGGATTTGACGTTTCCTTTTTCAAGGGAAATTGTACATGTACTGTAAACTCAACAAATATTGTGAATTACTGTCATAAATGTTTTATTAACTACTGTAAATTAATAACACAGTGGAACCCGGTTATCTCGCCCTCGGTTATCTCGACAACACTATTAAGTCGACGTTTTTGAAGTGGAACCACCAAATTCTCGCTTTTTCTACGCATTTTTTATCGGTTATGTCGACTTTTTTTATGTCGCCGAACCCTAATATCTCGAGCACAAGGGGGGAAAAATTAGAACGTCAGTTATGTCGATCGGCACTGTGCAGCCGCAGAAGAACTCGCGAAAGTGGCGGAAAAATCAAACCTTACAGATACTACAGGTGTTTGTATTGTATACTGGTGAATCTCTGCTGTTAGTAGGTGCACTTATGCCTTTTGTTGTTAACAAACGTATGTACATTTTATAGCATGCCTTCATCAAACAAATCGCGCAACGCTGTTGTGTAAAAACCTTCAAAAACACGTGCATGCACATTCTCATTTATTAACGCACATCATGTACATAAAGACATTTCAAGCACGTTAATATACTGCCGCCATTTTGATTTTAGTTTATCTCGATGCTTTTGGCGACCCCTAGGACATCGACATAACCGGGTTCCACTGTACAATAATAAAGTAGTTTTTCAAACATTTTTGTGTAATTTATTAATCTGAACTCTGTTTTGAAATGTTATTCTAAACTTCTGAGCCCTCATGAGTTACAAATGAACAGTCGACAACTATCGAGGTTGGGAGTGTCGAGGTTACACTGTGTGTATTATATATATATATCACCAGTTATATGATTGGTCAGCATTGTTTAAGCCCCACCCACCTTAATGTGTATTTTACTCCTGAAGTGATTAGTGTTACAGCATGTTTCTGTGTGTGTGTGTGTGTGTGTGTGTGTGTGTGTGTGTGTGTGTGTGTGTGTGTGTGTGTGTGTGTGTGTGTGTGTGTGTGTGTGTGTGT